>NC_063204.1:12620125-12707625 GCF_017589495.1 Alosa alosa
GTTCAGTCAGTCAAATGTAAGACTTGTTAAGACCTTTTTATGACCATTATGATCTAAATTTATGACCCACACGAATAACGAAAAATAACAGTCATTAAAATTCCCTTCAAAATATTTTTTCGGGCGGTGTTAGTGTCTGGGAACATTGTTTGGAAAAGTTTGGCTAGATCTTCATTCCCGTTGTACAAGTGATGTTTGGTCACGGTATTCAACACCCACAGGATCTCCGCTTTCAAGGTGGAGGTTGATCCGAACCCACTGTGTGTGCAACTGGAGACGACACAGACCGATTGTTAGTAACGGATAATACCGATTGTTAGTAACGGGTTTGAGCCAACTACTAAACGCACCGTCTTCGAGCCATACTGTAGCTGATGGCTTATGTCATATGTTTCTATTTCATCTTTTGGAATTCATATCAACTTTATACAGCTCTGGAAAACATCAGGAGACCACTTCACATTTGTCTGATGTCATCCTACGGTTGCGGAGTGACATTCGAATGAGTTGACGGTCATATTCAAATTTGCAGCGGTGTCTTAATTTTGAATATGACCATCAATTCATTCAAAAAAATCTGAAAAATGTGCAGTGGTCTTTTAATATACAGCCCTGGAAAAAATTTTGTTAATAATTTCTAGTATTTTATGATCTGCATAATTAGTAATAGCTAAAGATTTAGTAATTTGAATACTTTATTGTTAATACATTGGTGGTGTGTAGGTCTAATTGAGTGCCTGTAACTTTAAGAAGAATGTAAAAAGTAATTAGCTGTCAGTCACGGTTTTAAGCTAGTGGAAAATAGTTGCGCACAGTGCAAGGATATGTGGATGCAAATCATTGTGTTTTCAATGTCATTAGATAAATAAATGTTCAAATAACTAACAAGCCAAAGAAAATCTTTCTGGATCATGGAAGAGATGGAAGTGTCTTGCAATGTTCATTTCTATGATTTTGGTGAGTTTGTCAATAGGCTGTGTAGCCTATTTCTAAAATGTCATTAAACCCAACAGTAGACCTAAATGAACTAAATTCCATAGCCTAGGTAGGGTAGCAACACAAACTTGAGAGGTGCATTTCACCAAATCAACTTAGCATTAGCTAGGCTATTATTTGTTGCTTTGCAGTCACAGTATCACACACATGACAGCTGCAGGTTAAGAGCTGCATGTGTGTGTGAGGGGAAAAGACAAATAGGCTACGGTAAGCACTAGAAGCATGCTTTGCGCACACTGACATTAAATATGCATCTTATTGCGAAACACTGTCATTCTTATTGAACATAATCGCCGGAATTTCACAGAAACCCGCTTCAACCCTCTCTGGTGCAACACTTGACCATAGACTGTAACTGCACTGCCGTATGGACCTTGTAGTTGTGGAATGCTGTGACAACACCCAGATTCCTCAGACAGAACTACAACAAGCGGAATGGATGAATGCCGCCGCCAGCACATTTCTCGTGGGGGAAAAAGCGATGGTAGCCTAGAACCGTTGAATGAACCAATTTATGAATTTAAGACTAAGGAAAATCCGACTTCTTAGGGCCTAAAATTCTTATTATCAAATTTAAGACTTTTTATTACTTAGTTAGTGTGTGCTTCACCTCACTGTGTGTTCACTAATTCACGGATGGGATAAATACAGAGACCAAATTCCTTTTATACTTGGCCTATGAACCTAATTTACATTTTTACATTTACTTTTTATGACCATGCGGAAACCCTGATGTAATTTTAGAATGGCCTATATTCATGAGTGATCAAACCACTCAAACCACACACACACACACACACCTGCGTAGCTGCGGTGGCTTTGCTGATCTGGTCCTGCAGATGTGGAATGTGCTTCTGCGCCTCCTGGATCTCACGTGCAAGTTTGGGGGAGGGGTTCCGACTGTACTCCTGCTTCAAGGACTAAACGTCACAAGACAGACTTAATAGCTGGGTGTGTTGGGTGTGTGTGCGTGTGCGTGTCGTGTGTGTATTCTCATACCAAGCATGTGTGTAATGCATCAAAAGTTCATCTGGTGTAAGGTAAAGACCAGTGCACTCACACCCTTTCTCTCTCACACACACACACGGCCCCCACATAGACTTTTAGGCCCCCTCCCATACTGCACTCAGGTGTCCTACACTAGTGCGTCCTACACCAACTGTGGTCCTACTGAGGCCAGGGTCTACCAAATATTACCAGACCTTACAGAAGGTAAATTAGGATGCAGGCTCCATCATGTGATCATGTGTCCTTTCTTAAGGAGCATGCATATCGGCAAATACACATTTCTGTACAGTACAGTGACACACACTGAACAAGCCATTTACCATTGGTCTATGCTGTATTGTAAGAACCCAGTGCAGTAGTGTGTGTGTGTGTGTGTGTGTGTGTGTGTGGCGGTGTATTTGGCTGTGAGAAAATATGTTCCTGAGTCCTTTGTCAGCCTGAGGGTAGTAGACCACTCTTACCACAAGATAAACTTGGTGTTGTGTGCATGTGTCTGTGTGTTGGTTCCTGGGCTGTTGTGAGCACATTAGTAGCCAGTCAAGTCGTGAGTTTCTGTTTCCACTGACCTGTGTGGTTGGGTGCCAAAAACTCAACTATTCTCACACGCACACAGACAAGCATACATGGATGTACACATAAACAAACACACGCACACGCACGCACACAAACTAGGGCTGCCCTAATATCGCAATATGAACCTAAATCATGGCTACAAGTAAATGTGCACAGTTAATCTTGTCACATTTATGACTTTTATATTCATGTCATCCTCCATGCCACTTCTGATTGGTGAGCATGCCTAGCATGTGAGGAGCACAGCAATTCTGATTGGTGAGCTTCACAGCCGATCAGAAGTGCTGTGCTTGGCATGCACTAGGCATGTTCCCCAATCAGAAGTAACACAACTTAAAGAGACATTTGAAATATGTGAATCTGAACTGAATCAATTAACTGACATTCAAAAATCCTATAGCAAATCACAAGATTTTTAAGATATTTTTAAGATATTTTCCCCAAATCTAATACAGGCACAAATATACAGCATACATGCATACAGGCATACAAAAAACACAGACACAAACCCTCAAACACATAGACAGATGTGCATCAACACACACACACACACAGACACAGACACACACACTTAAAGCATATCTGTGGCACTGAAGCTGCCAATTAGTCTCAACAGGAAGCTTCACTCATATCGGCAAGGCACACACCAAACGTTCCTGCTAGTCAACGCCAGGCTCTGAAAATAGTTCAGTTTGCCCGTAGCGTCTCTCTCTCTGTCTCTCACACACACACACACAGTACACAACTCTCACTTAAACATCTCACTTCACACTCAGCACAACAGTATGGCACCGTCGCCACGGTTACCGACGGCAGAGACGACGGCACCCATTCACAACCCTTCCCTTCTCTGCCTACCCTCATTCTCACCCAACAATAATAATTAGCATTAGCACCCGAGCGCTAACCTGTAACTCCAGCAGCCCCTTCGACAACATCCTCTGCAAGATGTCAACCTTTTGGCTGTGTGCGCTGCTGTTCTCTTCCTGTTAGGAGGGAGGGAGGGAGAGAGAGAGAGAGAAAGAGCAAGAGAGACAGCGAGAGAGAGAGAGAGGAATACAGGAGGGTTGGCCAGGGCATGACACCCATGTTAAGCAGATGGTGGAGAGTGAAGGAATGAGAAAGAAGGAAAGAAAGACAGACAGAAAGAGAAAGAGAGGGGGGAGGGGGGTAACAGAGAGGGAGGAGAAACGCCAAGCAACAGAGTGAGTGAGTGGCTTCAGAACAATCCACAGGGAGGGCGGAAGAATCATAACAAACATGACTCAACTACAGAATAATACACACATACACACCACTAATCCATTCAGAGATAGATAGAGAGATCCACATAGACCTGAACAGGTTTATGGATGGTGGATACGTTTTAAAGAGACGACACACTTACACCTGAACAGGTTTATGAATGGTGGATACGTTTTAAAGTGCGCCTCATAAACTTCAACAGGTTTGTGGGCAGAACTAGTACATACAGGTTAGGCTTGATAGTCACAGGTTAAAACCAACACAACACACACACACAAGGTTTGAAAATCAACACACATACACCTGAACAGGTTTAAGAATGAGGGAAAAAAAATACAGGGGAAATACACACAGACAATATTAAGGATGACGGGTAAGAGAGATAACAACAAGTAGTTTAGACTTCAAACAGGTATGACTACAGATGTTGCTGAGGCTACAGACAGGTGACAGGTGACAGATCTGATGTCATACTACAGAGAGAAAGAAGTGAGACTGCAAAACAGGTCAGACTGGTGTGTGTGTGTGTGTGGTGTGTGTGTGTGTGTGTGTGTGTGCCTGGTGTGTGTGTGTGTGTGTGTGCCTGTGTGTGTGTGCATGTGCCTGGTGTGTGTGTGTGTGTGTGTGTGTGTGTGTGTGTGTGTGTGTGTGTGTGTGTGTGTGTGTGTGTGTGTGTGTGGTCTTACCCAGGCGTGCAACGGCGAGGTGGGGGGCTCTGCGGTGCTGAAGCCCCTCTCCCCGGCCATGGTGGGGGTGGAGAGGGGAGAGGAGACGGCCGAGCCCCCCAGCGTGGAGGACAGCTCGCCATCGCCCTCTGTCAGCGGAATCTGGGGCAGCCCAGGGGGACGCCCCAAAACAGTGAGGGCCACATACGAGCCCGCTGCCGAGAGCAGAGGAGAGGGGAGGAGAGACAAGCAGAGAGTCACAGGCATATCAGCGTCATAATCCGCCTACACACACACACAGTTCGGGTAAGACTTCAAGTTGTCAAGGTGCTATTATGCTTGTCTATGTTCAGTCCTATTTTGCGGTTTTAAAACCTGCACTGTAATATTGTTTTGGAAACTAAACTTCCTGAGCTCACAGACAGTGAACATACAAATTACCAAACAGACACACACCCTATCAAGTACGAGGAGCAGAGAAGATGGAATAGGTTGTGGTGGAATCTTATAATGTACTGTAGCTGGCCATACTTACATTTTATCAACTTGACAACCTCCACATGATTTGATTGTGTTACTAAGGTCCCGTTAACCTAAACACCACAACAACATTAATGCAAATTCCAGAGAACAAAACAGATAAACAATAAAACAATATAGCCGCATCATGGCTTTCCCAAGAAATGACTTCCTGTTATTATGTCATCAGAGATACTTGTCATATGGGTAGATGCCCATCAGGGGGCAGTATAGACAGGTGAAAACATGCATGGCATGGATGTTATATCTGTGTGTGTCTAGACAGACAGGGGAAGAAAAAAAAACATGTAGAAGTGCATGTAGAGAGAGTCTGTGCACGTGTGTGTGTGTGTGTGTGTGTGTGTGTGTGCATGCATGTTGACAGAGGAGAGGTGCAGTGCACACAGGGCATGTGTATCTGGGAGGTGCGGCTCCATAAAAGCAACTCCTATCAGCCATCTCGAGGCCAGTACACAAGCGTGTATGTGCGTATGTCTCTCTCTCTCTATGTACATGTGTGTGTGTGTCTCTGTCTGTGCACGTGTGTGTGCGTGCGCGTGTGCGTGTGCGTGTGTGCGTGTGCGTGTGTGTGTGCGTGTGTGTGTGTGCGCGTGCGTGTGTGTGTATGCGAGTTCAGGTACATATGTGTGAGCATGCATGTTGACAGAGGAGAGGTGCAGTGCACACAGGGCATGTACAACAGGAGGTATCTGGGAGGTTCAGGCTCCATAAAGCAACTTAATGATCCTATCAGCCATCTCGAGGCCAGTACACAAGCGTGTATGTGCGTATGTCTCTCTCTCTCTATGTACATGTGTGTGTGTGTCTCGGTCTGTGTGTGTGTGTGTGTGTGTGTGTGTGAGCAAAGGCACCTTAATGATCCTGTCCCCCGTCTGAACACCAGCTCGCATAGCAGCTCCATCTGAAGCAGGGGAGGAAAAAACACAGGCAAACATTAAGACACCTACACCCCAAAAGTGGTCCTCAAGAGTTCTGCAACAACACCTTATGATTTAAACATTTTAATATAACTCCCACCTCTTCAACACTCCAGACCTACCCTAAAGACTACTACAAACATTGCTACAAATTATATAATCGAAGCATATTATGCATGATGAATCTAATAATCTAATGTATTCATAAAGTCTCTGAATAGCCATATCTGTCAATTCAAACCAGAATAGCACTGACTTTGCATGGTAATGTTAACCGGCCATGAAAGACAATCATATGGCTGACAGAGAAAAAAAAAGACCTACAGGACGACCAGTTTCCTTATTAAGCCTCGCCCTGGGCTCAAAGAGAACCTTCAAGCACTTTGAAAAGAATACCCATCTTTTCTCTTGATTAGCTGTATGAGTGCATCGTACCTAGGGATGGGCATTGTTAAGAAATTATCAATCGATGCCATTATCAGGTCTGCTTATCGATGCGATTTCTTATCGATTCCTATGCCATTTGCTGAACACTTATAGGATGGCTTTGAACTTCTAATTTAAAGTGGTTTTAGAGAATGAATATCAAGTGTGCAATATCAATACAGAAGTTGAATGCTTTAAAATGTCAATTTCGCATACTGTGACGTGCCGAGACGCGGGAATGGATGGGACAGAATGGAACATTCGGAATCGTTAGTGAAATCTTAACGTTAAAGGGACACCAGGCAAGCCTGATGCTTTTTCTCTATGAAACTCCCCCTCACTTGGTCTGAAGCTCTTTTCCTTTTCTTTGCATCTTCCGTCCAAGGGTTTTAAGCTGCTTCTTTGCCGGCTCTGCCATTATACACACGTTTGCAACAATCTCTAGCGTTTTGTTAGCCTGCCTCTGTGCTGTGGATGCAGGATGTAAACTGATCCTGCTTCGGTCGGCGGGTAGGATACACCGAACTTGCAAATGGGATATTCTTCCTACAGGCAGTAGGGGCGGGCGAGAAAGCCTTCATTCGCCCCGTAATGAGTCATTTAACCATATACCGACTTACGAAGATGATTAATTAACACAAAAACGTTGCCTGGTGTCCCTTTAATGCGTGGACGTGTACGATTCCAATGGATCGGAACATTTGGAACCAGTTCCAAAGACGAAACCTGGAACCTAATCGTACCTCACCTGTGTCGCTTTGCATAACAGCATGTGGCATCTGAGGACTAAATGTAAAGAGTGGTCACACGCTCAAACCGTCCATGCAAAACTATTTTCTTTTATTTCGACCAACGTGCCATCGCTTTCTACACCTTCATCAGGGTTAAAGAGGGTTTTCTTTGTTTTCAATCAGTTGATCACCTCAGCTAGGTGTGCATTTACCAACTACATTACCAACTACATTAGACTAAATGTAAATGTAACCATGTAACAAATAGACTAAATGTAAATGTAACCATGGATGGCCCTGCCCCCCCTCTGCTGGCTTTTATGAAGCCTGGTGTGTGTGTGTGTGTTAGTGTGCGGCCTGCTAAGTGATCCTCGGGCGGGAACATGATTAAGTGATACTGGGCTGGGAAACTAATCCCCCTGTGTGCTTTAGAGTGGCCAACATCTGCCCCGACTCAGACATGCACACACTCTCACATCAAAGAGACAGACACCACACAGCTGCAACTACACACACACCAATCACAGGAGCTCCTACTGCCAGTACCAACTTCACAGACCAATCATCAAAGCTCTTACTGAAACGCTAAACCACATGAAGCAGCAAGGAGCTGAAACTGATCCTGTAGTAGCCTAAACAGAAGAGAGTTCTTACTTACACTATACTCACTATACACAAAATAAGCTTACGCTATAAACAGCACTCAACAGAGCAATACATGCTGGACATCTCCAAATATCTCCAATTTACTCCTTATGGCATAAAGGACATGCTCCACCACACATACATAATTTTAACAAACCCTGATTGATTGATTGATTGATTAGCTGCTGTGTGTTCCTGGGAAGAACATGTCTTCATTTCTAAACTGCTAGATAATTTCACGACTGCAGGGACTATGGAGAAACGTGAGAAACCACATAGAAGATTTCCCTATTATGATGCACCTCATTTCCTCTAATCCTTCCCTACTGAGTCCGAGTAGCCACGTTTACGTAGACAGTTTTTTTTTGTCATTCCAATTAAACTATTCCGATTGAAAAATTTGTGCTGTCTATTTACATGGGGTACGTTCTATTCCGATCAGCTGCTCTCAAGCGCTTTAGAATCTTTGATCGGAATAGTCGTCATTGCCTACTTTTCCTTGAGAAGATACAGCAGTCAATCCGAATGACCATATACATGCTGTTCAATCGGACAGGAACGGACTACACCACCTCCTTCATTCCGATTAAAATTCTGATTGGATCAGGAATTTTCATTCCGATTGAGGTGTTTATATGACTATTTTTATTCCGATTGAGCCGTTATTCCGTTTGTAATCGGAATAGAAGTGTCCATGTAAACGTGGCTAGTGACAGTGTCACATTGAGAGCGTCCAGGTATTAGGCTGCTGGGAGAGATCTGTTCTACTCAAAGGAAGCATAAGGCTATGCTCCAGCCAGGCTCATTTTCTCTATGCAAAACAAATGGCACTGCTTCCTAGATGCCTAGCCAGCCAGCGCAGTACTGCTACAATCACACACACACACAAAAACATATAGACATTTATCTACACTAGTGTTGCACGGTGTATCGATACTAAAAAGGTATCACGATGCCTTAACGCAAAAAACGTTTTTAGAATCGATACTTTATTAAAATAATAATGTTCTGTGTCTGTGTGGACTGCTCCCACTCTCCATGCACGAATCTAGGCAAGTGGGCGTGTCAAGCATGCATCTCTGAGTGATAGACTAGTTCTTTGAAGAAAGTCCTCGGCTTGTAGATAAAACAGAAGGTGAAGTGAAATCTGGAACTATTACGGATACATCGCCCGGATAGTGAAGGCAAGCCATCAGGTACACAGAGGCCTGTTTGTAAAATATGTTTCAGTCATTCAAAAGCAGTAGGCTACGCATAGAACTTGGCTAAGCACCTCGCAGACATATCCCAACATTTTTAAAAGAGTTCAAAGAACGACAGGTTAACGAATAGGCTATAGAAAACACCACTACATGATTAGTGCCAAGTTCATCTCTTCAGTTTTAGTCTAGCCTAACTGAAATGAAATGGTTTTCTGGGATAAAACAAACCTTCCTTCATCAGTGAATTTTGACGAGACAACGACTGATCATAGTGTGCTGTGATGAAAACGCAATGTTCGGTCAGTACTACTGGTAATGTTTGTCATGGCATGTAGACTGCAATTTGTTAAATAATTATTGCCCAGATGTAGGGTAGGCTACCCGAAATGTGCCAATTGAAGCCCACAGCATAGGCTATAATGCCACTGAAGCGTGTTGAGTCCTAATTATAATAATAGCGGCTTTTACGTGGTAGCAAATAATGTTATCAAAGAAATAGACGTAATGTAGCCTACACAGATATATTGCAACAGGTAATGGTGTAGGCCTATCTGACAAAGACCTGGTTGGAACGTCGTACTTGTACACTGGGAGCAAAGAAGACTATCTTCACCTTTTCCCCTTTGCAACTGTCAAAGAAATCCTATAAACACAGGAAGGCCTAGGGTAGCCTACATCAGATGGCCTAAAGATAAGCCCCCTCCGCATAGCATTCAGTGATTTGCATGCAGTCATTTTAACACTGTCCTTGATCTAGGCTACTTTGGCTATTTAAAAGGTACTTTATTGCCGAAATACAACACCATGTAAATGGAGACAACAAAGGACTTAATCACACACAAATTACTATTTTACTGTCTATAAAAAATAATACTTATGTAGGAAGTTTAGAACCCAGAATTGACCTGCACACTAAAAATGTGCACCAAATTCACCACAAATGGCTCAATACACTTGGAGGAGGTCTGTGTCCTTTCTTTTCCAGATATTTTCGGATTTTGCCGTGGTATCGTTTCAATATCGAGCATCGAGATATTTATGGCAGGTATCGTATCGAAGTCATAATTTTGGTATCATGACGACACTAATCTACACACACACACTTACAAAGATGAGCGCATACACACAGAGACATATGTAGACATATATCTACACACTTACAAACATAAGCGCACACTCACTGACACATACACTTTCTTTAAGCTCATAATGAGAAAAAAGCAACTTGCAACTGGTGAGAGATAACAAGATGGAGGATGGAACACAGCGATCGATCGGGCACAGCACATAGGCACAGCGCCAAGTGGCCATGCTGTTAAACTGAGATGATCAATCAATAATGTAGAACAATCAGATCGGCAGTGCACGACTGGTGGCAGATAAGGTCGTTTGTGGTGGTGGCAAACACAGATAAGCACTAAACCAAGCAAGCATGCACACGCGCACACACACACATTAATACAACATGCACCGTTTCCAGTCCAGATCCGATTTCTTTAGATTACTTTAAAAACAAGCACTCAAGCACAGAAGCACAAAATAAATAAACCCATACCAGCAATACAACCACCAGAACCACTATCTCTCTCTTCCTCTCTCTCTCATCTAAGTGTAGGAGAGTATATTGCTATTCTCTCCCTTTCTGCAGCTTCAGGCTGAGGGAACCCTAATTGGGCTTGTTCAGAGTCTATCAGTTCTGCTTCGCTCCAGGAAGCAGCGAGACTGGAGGACTGCAGAACACTGCAGAGTGGACTGGAGCTGCCCCTGAGACGCTCACTTTAACTCTCTGTAACTATAACTCACTGTAACTATAACTCACTGTAACTGTAACCCTCACTTTAACTCACTGTAACTATAACTCACTGTACGGTAACCCTCACTTTAACTCTCTGTAACTATAACTCACTGTAACACTGTAACTATAACACTCTCACTGTAACTATAACTCACTGGTAACCCTCACTTTGTAACTATAACTCTGTAACTCATAACTCTCACTGTAACTATAACTCACTGTACGGTAACCCTCACTTTAACTCACTGTAACTATAACTCACTGTAACTATAACTCACTGTAACGGTAACACTCACTTTAACTCTCTGTAACTATAATTCACTGTAACTATAACTCTTACTTTAACTCTCTGTAACTATAATTCACTGTACCTATAACGCTCACTTTAACTCACTATAACTATAACTCACTGTACCGGTAACTCTCACTTTAACTCTCTGTAACTATAAACTGTAACGATAACTCTCACTTTAACTCACTATAACTATAACACACCGTAACGATAACTCTCACTTCAACTCATTGTAACCAAAACTTACTTAAACTCACTGTATAACTCAATTTCACTGTAACTATACTGTAACTCACTTTGGGCAATTTCCTACCCGAAACCAGAAAAGGTTGCTAGGTCGGTAATTGCCTACATAGAATAGCAGAAGTGCCATTCGTCATGTTATGAGGTTATGTGCCATTAAAACAAGGCTCGACTGTAATGGTTGCCTGGTTGTTAGATTAGATTAGATTCAACTTTACAAGTGGCAATAAGATTTGGTTGGCTTTGGCAGCAAAACCTCATTCCTGATTGCCAAGCTGGCAACCACTTTTAAAAGTTGATTTTGGAAATGTTATGTTAAGGTCACTGTAAATATAACTCACTGTAACTACACTTAAACTCACTCTAACTGTAACTAACTTTAACTCACATGAACTATAACTCACTTTAACCATAGGTCTCATTATTACTCCCTGTAGGTCATTCAAATCAAACCTAAACTCACTGTAAATCATTGTAACTATATATCACTTTAACTCACTCTAACTGTAACTCCCTTTAACTCACACTAACTGTAACTCATTCAAACTATAAATCAAACCTACAAAAGGGCTCTACAGTATTTCACCTCCCAAAAATATTTAGGGCGCTGGTTAGACTTCTAACCATGTTGTTTGTCTACAAAATACACCGCAACATTGGGAAAACATTACTGGTGCAAACCATAGAATCACGCTCGCAATGCAGCATAAAAACTACACCTCCCATCAACGTTAGCAGTTAACTCGCTAGTAGTCGCTTCTATCAAATCCAAGAGCTGCAGAAAAAGCGTAAAGTTAGACTAGCCAGCCAAGATTCAAAGATTGAAGAAATTAGTTCTTCTATCCACGAATTCATCGGATATAGGAGGAACAGGATGAGATTCTGAGAATGCAGTGAGAGAAGGAAAGGTAACCTAACATGCCTTTTAGCCCAGTTGACGTATTGGCTGCAATATGCAAAATATAGCTGTAACGAACCGGCACAAAAGTAGCCTCCCGTAATACTCCCATTTTATTCAAAGGTAGAACGCTACTGACAACTCCAGGCTTCCATGCATTCTTGTTTGTTTACACTGAATACAAGCTGAAGTGCAAAAGTATTAAAAAATATATATCCTTGATTAGACTATGTTGGGTTTTGTGGAAGAGCAAATTGACTGTCTTAGTAGTAGTAGTATTCAGTATGCAGTCAGATAGGTCACCATAGGCATATTTGGATTAGCTACAGATGGATTCCCAAATAAATAAATTAGCCTACATTTGGCAGGATACTTGATATACAGGCTGAATGCAAATATGGCAATGTATTATATTATTTTACATTAACAAAATGTAGGAAAATAGAACAGACTGAAAATAAAGTAGGCACTGATCTTTAAAATCCTGTTTCCTGTAGCCTAAATGTCGTCAGTCATTCTTAATCTTTGCAATTGGTGCACTGGCATGTTCAACTGTTAGCTGCAGTGTAATGTTAGATTATGTGTAAGTTAAGTACAGAACTGACTGTGTGCCCAAATTTGTGTCTGTGCTCCTAAATTTTTTTAATTTGGGCGCACATGTGCTCCTGGAAAAAATGTTAGTGTAGAGCCCTGACGTTTCTCTATAACTTCCTGCAGGAGGAGTGACATTTAGAACAGGAAGGGAAACCCTAACTTTGACCAAAAATATATTTAGGCTACTCACTTCCATATTTAGCGGTTTTGACAGCATGTTTGTAAACTCTGAATCATAATGTATAGGCATGAGTGAATGCCCTTCATTATGGCTGACGTGTGTGGAGGGACTAGGAGGACAGCGACCCATTGAGGAGAGGGACTCACCTTGCTTGACGTGTTGTACAAACACAGGGTTGTCTCCGCTCACAGTCAGTCCGAAGCCGTTCTCATCTTTCTGGATGATGACGCATCTCTGCACAAGCCCTGCACCGGACAGACAAGGACGGGAAGTTAGAGACCCACACATGCAAACACACACACACGCACGCAAACAGCCTTGCAAATACAAACACAACAGACAAACACATACACACACATACACACATACACACACACACACACACACACACACAGTGCAAAGGTGTTTAGATTCAATCAATAAACAATGCTATCAATAAACAGAGAGACAATTCAGATGATAGTCTCTTTGCTGACAAGTCAAGCGCTAATCTTAACCAATTAGGGATGCAACATTTAATTAATTAATCAATCAGTTGTTCAACTACTACATTAAATCACCAACTATTTTGGTAATTGGTTATTTGGTTTGTGTCATTTATTAAGGAATCTAAAAACTCTAATTGTTGCTTCTAAAACTTGAATATGTTAAGCTTTACTAGCTTCTCTATGACCATAAACTAAATATATTTGCCGAGTGGACAAAAAAAAGGCATTTGAGGACATGACATTGAGCTTTGGGAAACAAAACAAAACACCATTTTACTGATCAAACAACAAATCAATTAATCGAGATTAATCAACTATGACAATAATCGTTAGTTGCAGCCCTAATACAACTAACTACTAACACAAAAGCAACAGATGGAAGGAACCACTAAGAACAGGATGGCCAGAGGGTAAAGGTCAGAAACCCGGGGGCAACAGCCCTGAGGAGGCCCCACGGAGCTTAAACACCAGGAGTGATAATGGGGAAGCAGTTAGCCGTCACACCTTAGCTCCTCCGGCTTTGGAACGATAGTCGGAACACCGCTATAGTGCTCCAGGTACGTGGCTTATCTGTGCAACTTAACTCAAGGTAAGTGTTAACCTTTCTAATAGAAGAAGCTTTTAGCTTTTATAACTTTGATACTCTCTGGTGTGAGTTTTATTGTGAGTATTTTAGGCATTGGTCCATATGTTGGCACACTGATAAATCCCTTAAAGGGACACCAGGCAACGTTTTTGTGTTAATTAATCATCTTCGTAAGTCGGTATATGGTTAAATGACTCATTACAGGGCAAATGAAGACTCTCTCATCCACCCCTACTGCCTGTAGGAAGAATATCCCGCTTGCAAGTTCAGTGTATCGTACCCGCCAACCTTCAGTCTCACAAAGTCTCAGATGTTGCAAGAAGCAGGATCACTTTACATCCTGCATCCACAGCACAGAGGCAGGCTAACAAAACACTAGCGATTGTTGCAAACGTGTGTATAATGGCAGAGCCGGCGAAGATGCAGCGAAAACCCTTGACGGAAGATGCAAAGAAAAGGAAAATAGGTTCAGACCGAGCGAGGGCTCGCACACGTATCAACTTGCCTGGTGTCCCTTTAAAATCACCAGGTACCTGCACAAACCTGTTTTTCTCTTGGACAACACTGACCATAGTAACAGCAAGGTGAGCAAACAAATACAAGCTCAACAGTGCAGGGTGACACTCCGTTGAGCTGTCATCTGTGAACTAAACATCTCCTCAAAAGAAGCCATGTACCATCCCCATTCCCACTGGAGTCTGCCACCTCAAGGCCCATCAGTTGTAATAACACTATGGCTGCATTTCATTGGACATTCTCTCCGTCTTTCTCTCATCATTGGCTCAGAAGGCATTCAAGTGTTGAGGTTGGAGTCTCCATGCAGGAAGCCACTCTGAGACATCCACCCGCCCATGACCCGAGCTCTGTCACACAAATGTAGTCTCCACTCTTATTGGTGGCTGGGTTTGTGTCTGCTTTCCTATTGGTAGTTCAGAATTCCCTCCCTCTTCCTCATTGGTGTGTACAGAGGCTGCTTGAGGGAAGTCATTGTGAATAACCCAAGCCCTGCTTGACCGCTCTCATGGGCACTGAACTGATGTATTTGAAAGGAGAGGGGACACCCCTAGCCAGGGCTAAAAGAAATGCAGGAAGGGATAAGGCAGGTGTGGCAATTGAGGAAGATGGAGGGATGGAGAAACTGAATAATGGGGTAAACAGAGCCAAGGCAGAGGACAACAAATAATATGGATGACAGACCCCACACACAAAAAAATGGATGAACACACACACACACACAAACAGAGCGCACAGTGTACACACACAACAAACAACAAAGATGGATGAAATAACACACACACACAGACCAAATAATAAAGACGCTTGAACAACATACACACATACATACAGTAGCTTCACACACACTCACAAAGAAACAATAAAGATGGAGAACCACACATACACACACAAACAATAAAATGGATGAACAAAGACAGAGTCATAGCACCATACACAGTCTCTCACACACACACACACACACCTGCGTACACACACATAATACGGCAGCAGCAAGCAGGCTTACCGCAGGACTCAGGCCGGACTTCCACCACCTCACTGCCTACTTTCCTCTGCAGTTGATCGTCTGGCCACACACACACACGCAACATTGTGCACCCATACCATAACACACATCACACACACACCCAGACAGGCAAAACACACCCACACAGAAAGAGAGATATGGAGAACAAAAAAAGAGAAAACTCAAATGAAAAAGGAAGCGCAGAAATTCAACCCCAGTGTTTACGGATGAATGGTGTGGCTTCAGTTCACACAGAACAGCACTCTGGTTACATGTGCAGACAGTTAGGAGTTAAACAAATATGGTGGTAGTTGCAATACTAAGAGATATTAGTAATGACAGCCACACTATTCAGGAGAAAAATCATAAAGACTGAATGGAACACTGGATGGAAAATAAACTTGTATTAGTTTGGTTAGAAGTCATGACACGTCATGCAAAAAGCAAAGCTCGGCGAGAAAGCCTTGAAGGAAAAACCTTCTCAAAACCAGTGAGATGGTGAAAGTAAGCCCCATCAGGCCTTGAGAGCAGGTTTCCAACGTGACCATGAATGACACCAGTGTCCCACCTTAGGAAAAGGGGCGCTCGGAGCTGGGCGAAAATGCCTTTATATGGCTGGAAAGCCTGACTAAGTGCTAGAGAAAACATCGCCTCTTACAGCTTAACGCCAAGTCCATCGGAGAGTGGATCAACACCAGCCCAGTGGACACACGGACACACACACACACACACACACACATAGAGGGGCCCTTTCAGAGTGCGGGATTGAGGGAACACAATCCTATTAAAAGACTGGTGACTTCAAGGCTAAACGCTCAGCACTCATACAAGGATAAGTTTCCAGGGCTAAAGCACCCTCATTAAGACACCATTCTCCAATCCTCTCTGTCAAAACTGCCAATCAAGTCCACTCTCCCTTTCTCTACCTAGGATGTCATTCTCCAATTTTACAGTACAGAACTACCAAGCAATCCTCACTCACTCTCTCCCTGTGAAAGAGGCCATTCTCAAATTCTCCGGTCAAAGACTGTGAATCAAACCTCTCTACCTTTCTTTATCCAAATGATAATTTTTTCCGATTCCCCAGTCAAATCTGTGAATAGCACCTCATTCTTTCTAATGGAGTCACCTAGAAGCAAGATGACAGCTGACTATACAGCCAATGTGGTCCTACTCTGGCACAGAACCATTAGAACTGGACCAGGATCGGGTCGGTTCCGGACCAGAACTAGCACACCACTCACATTAGTGGTCATCAGTCCTGGCCATGCTTGCTTGAGACCTTTTACAGTGTGTGCAGTGTGGGTTTAGTACAACCAGGGTTCACAGATCATGTGCATGATTGGCTTCCATGCCAGCCAAGTATGAAACATGGGGTGCATGTTTGCCGGTGCCTGGCAGAAACAGGCCCTGGGTCTCCTGCATGATCTTGAGAGGGGAGAGAACAGGACCAGTACTGACAGTACCGCACTGGGCCGCCACAGCTTTAAGCAGTCTCTGTATAAAGCCTCATCAGCGCTGTTAAACACAGGAGCCTGAAAGCTTTGCTGTACTGCAGTTGTGAGCAGCAGACAAATGGAAAACAAATGTTTAGTGCATTAACACACACAGGCATATGCACACACACACACACACACACACACACACACTTCAAACCACACATGCCCTTCTTCTGGACAGACAAGCGTGTGTATGTGTGTGTGTGTGAAAAAGAGAGAGAGTGAGCACAAGAGTTTGTTGGGGCATTAATGGAGGTGTGTCTGTATGTTTGCATGTGTTTTTGAGTGTGTGTGTGTGTGTGTGTGTGTGAGTGAGTGAGTGAGAGAGAGAGTGGAAGAGCACAAGAGTGTGTTGGGACATTTATGGAGGTGTGTCTGTGTATGTTTTGAGTGTGTGTGTGTGTGTGTGTGTGTGTGTGTGTGTGTGTGTGTGTGTGTGTGTGTAAAAGGAGAGAGGGGTGCTGTTTACCTGTAGGGTCAAACTCATGGGGGGGTGAGAGTGAGCCTTTGTCACTCTTGGGCTTCTTGTCTGGGGGGTGGTCTTTGCTGAGAATACTGCTGCTTCTGCCATGGGGAACAAGCACAACAGAAGGCTCATTAGTGTTTTACATACCCCAAAAAGGGTGTGCAGTACTAAACATGTGTCAATGTACAATAAATAAGATGACCTACGGATTTAATGTATGATTTACTTACATAAATATGGCATGATTTATACATACAAGAGAATGTTCAGGACAACACAGCAAAAATAACAACAAAAACAACACCAAACAACAGTCTTTCTTTGTTTACCCAGCTTTTCTTGTTATTGATAGCCTTTAGTAGAGTGGAAACAAAAATATTCATAAAAAAAATAATTAAACCATTTTTCGGTCTTTCAGGCCTTCATATGCAAAATAATAAAAATCACCAACTGTCATCGGTTAATGTCATATAAATTTGCAGACTGCCGATATCATTCAATCTAAGCCGATATTGGCCGATACCAATGTTGGCCAACATACCGGTGCATCTCTAGTAGTTTGTCCCCCACTATATAGGCCTCATAAAACAAGAGCAGAGGTCTCCAAACAGAAAACCCTCAGCCACTGAGATGCTCAGTCACATAGGACACATGAGTCTGGGCTGTGCGAGTCATGTGACCATATTGGGACAGTGAAGGGCTTTTCCTTCTAGAACTTTTAGGAGCCGCCACTCAACTCGTGCCAAGAAAAGACCAACCCAGAAATACAGCCCCGGCCACAGGCCTGTCGTCAACAGGCCCGACCGGCCCCAACTGGGCCAGGCCCAACCCAAACCGGGCCCTGCCTACCGCCTGGGCTACCACAGCAAAGTCCAAAACCAAACACAGCCTGCAAACACAGGGCCCTGCAGCCAGCAGGGTACACAGCCAACGTTCTGCAAGTAGCCTATACAATCACAGCATTCTGAACACAGCCTGCTCAGACTCAGCTTTCTACCTGTTGGCTTTACAGATAAAGCTCTCTGCCTGCAGCCTACACAGACACCACGTACTGCCTGTACTGCCTACTCTGAGGAAGACACAGTAGTGTCGAAACGTTAATCAAGTGTTTGCACTGAAATGACCACAAGCGATCAGTGTGCTCCAACTCCCTATCTTTTTCTTAAAACCTGCTGTCCTACTGAGAAGCACCTGATTGCACAGTTTCCTAAGGATGATGCGTGGAATGCCCTACTTTAATTACCGCGTACTGCCTGTTGGCTATACAACCACAGCCTTCTGCCTGCTGCCTGCACAAACACTGCTCAGCCACAGGCAAGGCCATGCTCATGACCTCAGGTAAATCTAAAAGCAGGCAATGTTTCTACACTAACACAGCTTCAATCCTGTGTAACCCAGGGCAACATGACTTGTGAGTGACAACTCTGACCAGCAGAACTTGTTTGTCTTTTTATAGCCCAGCCCGGCCCAACCTGGACACAGCTGCTCAACACCAGCTGACTGACTAATAATAACAAAATGTACATGTACACAAAAAAAGAAAAAAGAACCAAAGCTACAGGTAGCCTACAGTAGCGTCATCAGAGCAGCTGCTACCAGATCCAGTCCAACTCTCTCTCTTCCCCTCCACACCCAGACTTCCCAGAACAACAACCCCAGCTACAGGCTATCCCAGGTAGGCATTACAGAGCAGCTGTTGCTACTACCAAACCTTCTCCCACCCCCTTCCCTTCCCTCCCTTCACTCCCTCCCTTTCTATCCGCAGGCTGCCTGCATCGTCAGAGTGGCCTCTGTTCTGCAGGGCATGCTGGGAAGGGCTGGGCCGGGCGGTGGGAACAGGAGGCTTTTGTGCCGCTGCAGTCGCCCAGACTGAGACGCGTCTGTACCCAGGAGCCCTGCGCTGCTCAAATATGGCCCCGGGCAGCGACAATAGCGGAGTTTAAGCCTGCTTACACTACAAACAGCCACCGCTGGAAAAAACTCTGTCAAACACATCAATGACAAAATATAGATAAACAAATACACCAGTCTCTTACCTGATTGCTTTTTTAGGAAACCTGCAGAGAGAGTAAGAAAGAGAGAGAGGGTTAAAATTATTCAAGCTTTAGAATTTTGAGTTAACTTCAAAATACATAAACAAATCAGGAAAATACAGATTAACACATCCAACATTACTACCGTAGGCTTCTACCATCTCCCTACCTAACTACCTCTCATTTCCCCATCACCAGTAACCGACGTCTAATCTTTAGCCCTAAATCGATCTGCACTGCAAATCTTGGGGATTACACTGTAATTGCCATTAAGCCTAATCCTATGTGCACATAACTCTGCTGAAGTTTTCATACACAGCATGTCAATCCTGACCCCTTTATTCTGTCCCGCTGGTCTCTGGGCCGAGCGGACGACCCCCTGCAGCCCGCACACAGATTAGAGGTCCGACTCGCCTGTTCGCTTCATATTCCCCAGCTGCAACATGACTGCCAGCAAGAGGCACCATAATCTACCGAGAGTCGACCAAATCAATAGAACACACTGTAACCTAGTCCCTTTACCTTAAAATAGTGGCTTCAAATTAATGTGGATGCTACACTGACTTTCAATATGGAAAGGATATGTTGTTGTTGCGATTAGGAGCATGGCCTTATTTCATTGGTTTTAGACAAACTAGGAATCGCGTTAGAGCTAAAGGTCAAGGGGAATTCCTACAATGTGTTACTTTGAGGGATAAGTGTCATATTCCATCCATGTTTATGGTCTACACAGACAGATTGTGCCACCTTTACTTTCGGTTCACTCCTTGCTTTTGTGTGTTGACCAATGTATCGTTTTTTCTATTTAAACCTTTATTTTACCAGGAAGGTCCCATTGAGACACAATGTCTCTTCTGCCAGGGAGTCCTGGTCAGATGGCACAATTTTTTTTTTTAAAAAAGAAAAGAAAATACAACATGGGACATGGGTACAGAGCAAAGACATCAACAGCACACTAACACAGAGGACACAGAGTCAGAGACAATGCATCGGTTGACTTTGACATAACTTGAACAACTAGTTATCGTGTTTTGGGAGCTGAACCTCCCTTTCCCAACTCAATAAATCTACTACCTCAAGCACCAATGAGCACAGGTTGGCTGGAGGGTAAAGGTGAGGCCAGAAACAATAATACAATAGCCCTGAGGAAGCCCCGCGGAGGCATGATCAAGGACCAGGAGTGATAATAACCGGGAAACGATGGGTCGCCACAGGCCTTAATTGGCCCAGATTTGGCCCAGCATTGGCCCGACAGTGGGGAAGAGGCTAATGAAGTTCGGTTCTGTCTGTTCTGTTGCTAAGGACCTATTCCAGTGTCCACACATTATCTGCACAACGTCATACCATGCGTACCATTACATCAAAGGGCTTTTCTTAAGCCTTGATGAACATCACAGATGTAGCCTACTAGTAGCATTTTAATGGTCTGGTGATTATTTATCATTTACGTTACAGATAAGTGCTCTTCTTAAGCTAAAGCAGGGATGAAGCATCTTGTTGTGGTGCTTTCATGAAGATATATGGCGACATGAAGACAAATAGATGTGCAACTATACAGCAGTCTGAATTTTTCAATCAATGCAAAAGGGTCATTCCACGTCAATTCAACCAGGGACCACGCACTTAGGCCTCAAAAAATTACCAGGTGTACCTATGTTACCCAGGAGACACACTGTAAAATTACTTTCATGTAAGATCAATACTTTCCAAGATACAGCCAGTTTTACAGGGGGAGGGGGGTGTCGGCCTTTTGTTCAGCCTCTTTTTTTGTCAAAGTTCAAAAGCCCATAGCGCAAGAACTAAACAATGTAAATTTTACAGTGTGTCTCCTGGGTAACATAGGTACACCTGGTATTTTTTTCAGATTTTTTTGAAACCTAAGGGCGTGGGCCCTGGTTGAATTGACATGGAATGACCCAAAAAGCTGTGGCTTAAAACAAATATTCAAAAACTGGCCCTAAAATGTCAAATTCAGATGCAACTTCTCGCAATGGGCCATCATTTTGTGTTGATAAGGGAAAACGATTTCAGTGTGTTTATGAAACTGCATTCCTTGTTTGTTCCTTGTTTATTTATGCACATCATAATCACTGCTTTTATACAAACAACAACTGAAATAGCCTCAGATTAACACCCATAAAGATTTAAGCTGCTTGCACTCAAAGCATCACTGATGCAATATTAACAAAGATGCAAGCATGGGTTTGTAAACTTCACCAGTAATTTGATGGTACCATGCTCTGAAACGTAATTACATGTTCTTATGTCTCTTGCATCATGGACATGGCAGTACAGGTTCCATAACCAGCTAGTTGAGGTGGTTTTCTGTTCTGTTAATTTAGTGTGTGAGCTCCGTTAGTGCACAGGGCATACGCCATATTCCCCATCTAAAATTAAAACTGCTCTGCAGTGTGGTGTGGTGTGGTGTGGTGTGACTTGGTGCATTCACACTCAGCGATGAGACAGGCTGCGACCACACATTATGGGATGGATTCCCGGAAACAGCGAGAGCTCCTGGCTGACATCCCACTTCCTGCGTTACTGTGGAGATGCCCTGGCCAGGAAGGCATTGTGGGGAAAGGCCAGGCCTGGGGCCAGACTGGAATAGATGGAACTAGCTTAGCTTAGCTCATTAGTTCCCAGCTCTACATCCTTCCCCACAGCCACCACCTCCAAACTAGGGGATCACAGAGTATTTCACAAATCGCTTGGCCCACAACAACAATAATCTCACAATTCAGTGATTATTACTGTGATGATATCTCTATGATTAGGCCTAATCACAATATCTTTACCTGTTGAACAAACAAAATATCCCTAAGTATGCACAAAAATACCCCTAAATGGGCAAAACGTACATGTATTTGATGTACAAACAACAAAATGCTCAGAGTTTTTGCACTCTATGATATTTCCTCTGTCAGTTTCTTTTCACTCATTCATTTGTGCCCAGTAGTGATGATACATCAGAATCGTTTGGTCAAATGAGTCGAGTTATCAACTAAGAACACCTGCATGTTTAAATAAAAATATGTTATGTTATATAAATCTACATTTGTTGGCAGTGTATCAATAACCTATCACTAGCATCTGCCAATTTTATATTCAATATTTCATCCCACATCTACTCCAAAAGGACAAGGCACCACTGCAGAGGATGCAGAGAAAGTTCCCAAGGGGAGCCTTTCACCCTAAAAAACCCTTCACAGGAAATATAACCAATTAGCACATTTATTTTTACCTTCCAAACAGATGTCCAATATCAAGAGGTTTCTAATGCAAATTTCACCATGAGAATAGCCTACGTGTTGCAGCAAGGTTCGTCAAGGACAGGGTTTAACAGTGATTTTGTAAACAATTACAATTATGCAGACAGCAATGTCCCACCAGACAGAATAATCAAGTGGCATTTGCAAGGATTGATCAAAAAGATTTAGCGGATTTAGTTTGGCTGGAACTGGACCTCCGGAACCAACCAGACAGACAAACATCATAATCAACAGCCTCCTTGCACCGTTGCTTTGTGTGTTCTGAAATGTATTTTTGTAGCATTGGGGGAGGGGCATTATCCCAAATCACTGATGGAACACTGAGGGAACATGTTATTCCTTCTCATAATCCACCAACCACGGAAAAAGAGAACACTGCTAGCACTATTAACCACAGAACCGATATCTAGCTGTCGCTATCTAGAACTTGCTCAAATACAATTTCCCTCTCATAATAACAACACAACAGCAACTCACAGCAGCAGGAGTAAACAGACTGATAACTCCATTACTCCATTATCTCCCTGGCCGTCACTGGAGGTCCATTCACACAGGGACCAGCAGGACTTGATCTTTCCTCCCAGTGTTGCTATTTGCAACGAGCCACTATTGCCAAAGCTGATGCAATGTAGCTACTTCACGTAAAGTTGGGGGTGACACACACACACACAGTAGCAGTTTGTTGATGCAGCAGCGGTTGCTAGGCTAAGACACAACACACTGGTCCAGTGAGAGGAGCGAGAGAAGAGAAGAGAAGAGGGAAAAGTGAGGGGAGAAGAAACCGGCGACGGTGCTTTGGGCCATGGCGTCACCGTCACACCCGACCAGCGGCCCAGAAAAGACACCGTGTGGTTAACCTGACCGGGAAACGCCGTGGAGCCAATGACCGCCCGCCTGGCCCAACCCCCCCAGCCCAGCGGCAGCTGGCGCTGACTCTGGCTGTGACATGGGCCAGATGGGGCCCACCTCCACGCCGGACTCCACTGGAAACCAGGAGGCGACGTGGAATAATCCCTCCGAGTAAAAAGCAGGCCGTGAATAGAGCTTTTATAAGACTACGTCTTGTCTGTAATACACTCCACCGTCAGGGCCAAGACACACACACACACACACACACTCTCAGTAACAGTGAATGGCATGTACACACACAGGGCAGGCACATAGGCAAGAGTTTCTCTCACACACACACACACACACACAGCATGCAAGAGAGCTGTTATGATGAACTGAAAGTGCAACAGTGAATGGCACCTCTGTGAATTGGGACAGTTCAGGTCTTAGAGGACCCTGGGGAGAGATTCGGAGCTCTTGCTCCAACAACGAGAGGACGGAGGAGCCGAAGGTCGACTCGCACCGCCATCTCTGAGAGACATCTCGGCGTACCGGAGATTACAACTCTGTACTTTTGGCTTGTTGTGGCACTCTGTACTTCTGGCTCGTGTTTGGCTTGTAAATCAGGCCATCCTTAAAAATATTTTCGTTTGCCGTAACCCGACCGACCCTGTCAATTTAGAACCGGCCCAAATATTTATTTTTTCCCTTTTAGTCCGACCGACTTGCCGGTTGTAAACTTGCGTTAATACCGACCGATTGTTTTTTTTACTCTAAACAACCAATACAAATGCAATAAAATAATTTTCTTTTAGTAGGCCCAAGTATTGTGAATATAAATTGCCTACATGCAAACGTGGCTCACTTAAAAAAAACCTGTGGCGCCATCTCTACACCATTGGTTTTACGCGATGTCACACTATGGCCTACGCTTCGCTTCATTTCATTCACACAAACTGATAACGCTTTTTTGGCACGGAAGTTCTGGAAGAACTGTGGCCAGATCTTTTCTCATCCCTTCTCCCCTAGTCTAACGGTGACCGTGGTCGGAGTATTGAAATTGGTTGTGGTCTATTCTGCATTTCTGAAAATATGGGTCCGCCAACATGGAGACTGCTGGTCCGCTGGAGTCGTGGAGTGAAATTAGGCCCGGTGCTTCATCTGATAATTTGCTGCGCAGTTGATCAAGAAACCGCTGGTCGACGAAAAAAAAAAAACAAACGTTTCTGCTATCGATGTCATTAAACATGGAGCCCTACAATTAAGTGGTGGTATGAGCATTCATTCAATGCGCTGCCTGTCTCCGAGAAAACTGAAACTAATCGATAACGTTGGTATCAAAGCTCCGCTTCAACCTGTTGGAAGGCTATTTATTTATTTAACTAAACTTAATAGAACGACGTTGTTTTTGGAACTTCCTTAGAAACAGAGCAGAGACTGTATAATACACTGTATAGCATTGAGTATTGTATAGTCAAATTTCAATATAACGGGCCAAGAGCTATTGTAGCCTTCTTTCTGGGTACATGTAGATGAGCCCTATGACCCAAAAGTCTGCCATGACTGGGCCTCAGGTCAAAGAAGTTTGAGAAAGGCTGGTCTATATAACCTGCATCAGAATGAGGTTTGCAATGGTGCCTGAAGGCACGGGTTGAAGACCCAGTCAGTTACGGGCCACGATATGCACATTTGTGTAAATTCATTCCTACGTAATCACCATGACCAAAATTGTACTTTTTTTTACTTTGAATCTTGAAAAAAAAATATTGACCTACCTACCGACCCATTTTTAAATTTTTTTGGCTGTTACTGCAAACAAAAATATTTTTAAGGATGGCCTCATAAAACACTGGGGCTAGTCTTACATGGTCATTGCGGCGACAAGACTGGCTCCATATCAAACAAATAATAAAAAAGAAATGTCCAAAAAGGCAAATCTCCCCCAAACACAAAATGTTCCTTTTGGAGATGACTCGTGCTGTTCGACATGTGGTCGCTTAGCCTCTATCACTCTCTGGCTCGGAAAGTGACTTTTGTGTACGTGTGTGTGTGTTGTGCGTGTGCATGCATTACTGAGTTAATGAGTATGTGTGTCTGTATGTCAGTCTCTGTCCGCAAGGTTGAGTATGAGTGAGTGTGCTTGTGTGAGTGTGCTTGTGTGAGTGTGAGTGTGTGAGAGAGAGAGAGAGAGACAGAGAGAGAGAGAGAGAGAGAGAGAGAGAGAGAGAGAGAGAGAGAGAGAGAGAGAGAGAGGAGAGGATGCAGGGCTGTGGGACAGGGTTGACAAGCCACACACAAGCCACAGGAAGTGCTGAAGAAGGGGGGTGGAAGTGGGGGGTAGCTGTGTGTGTGTGTGTGTGTGTGTGTGTGTGTGTGTGTGTGTGTGTGTGTGTGTGTGTGTGTGTGTGTGTGTGTGTGTGTGTGCGCGCGTGTGCGTGAGTATTCTGAAGGGGGCTGAATTGAGGTTTTGTACTTCACTGGGGGGAGGACGATGGGGGGTGGGTGTGAGGCGGGGGACCCAGCTCCACTAAGTGCCAAAAGGGGACACTCACTCGGAGCAGAATACAGTGCTTATCTGTGAGAGGCTGCACAGGGCTCAGCTAGCACACCAGAGGAGGATGCAGCGGATGAACAGGAGGAGGAAGGAGAGTGAAAAGAAACAGACTCCATGGACAAGAGCCTGGCATGGACGCCACAGCAACACCACGGCAACAGCAAAGCTCAGCACGACCTGGTGACCCGTGGTTGACAGCTGACCATGGGTATTTAGCCCGCTTAAGATCTTTTCATTCTCAAATAGGACAAACAAACAAATGAAAACAATGTCCTTAATTCCATGTGATCTGTGCTCATCACAAATCCCCCAACGCTGACTGAGTGTTCCTCAGTAAGCAATGTCAGGGAAATCCACAGTCAGAGGCACAAAGATATGCCAACTAGAGGAGTTCTCACTGTTAGAGTGCATTCACTTTACACTTAGCCTACAAGACTTTATCCAACACCATTAGTGTAGTACTGATATGCTGCTTTATATTAATCACATGTTCATAACTTAGGGATTGACCCTATGATCTTGGTGTTATTTTTTCGATTTACTTTCATTCATTTATATTATACACTGGCGTTAATTATTATTCATGTATTCCTCAACCTTTTTTTATTTACATTTTGAAGTATTGCATTAAAGAGTTGATGGAAACTACAACCGCTTCAGGCCATAACTGGACAAATATCAGGGCCCTGTCAGAGCCAGACCAGGGCCGTATCCATCCACCAGGGCCGTATCCACAGAAGTGAGCCAGAGGAGACGGATGACTGGAGGGAGAAGAGCACACGCATGTGCTCAAGTCTGAGGCACGGCGCACGCACAGGCACGCACGCAGATCCATTCTCAGGGCACCAGAGGAGTGTGTGTGCTCACATCCAAAAGACCAAGAAAGGACAACACACGCCACTGCAGACTACTACCCTGACCACAGGGCACTGAGCACATGACATCTCACACACACACAGAGAGAGAGAGAGAGAGAGCCACACAGACACAACAGAACAGATCAAATATGCCCATAAAAAAAACACACACACAATACCATATGTAGATGACATGTTCACAAATGTATGCACCCCCCACCACACACGTACGCACAGAGATACAGGCATGTGCTATGCAGAGCCAGACAAAGGCAGCCCCATCAACAAGGTCTGCTGTCCAACCAGTAATTTTTTTAAATGTGGTCTTCTCCCCAGCCCCTGCTCACACACACACACAGACAAACAGATACACACACACTCATAACACTATATCCATCACTCCACTAGTCACTCACACACAGATCGGGATCATGCCTACCACACAATTTCACTCCTCTCACTCCCTCCAACAGACACAGACACAGAAACAGACACATATACAGGTGTTTACAGAGAAGGTGGTGCTGTTACTTCCCCTCTTTAGAGCCCTTTCATCCCCTGCTAGATAAGGGCAGATTCAAGCAGATGAGCCTACCCCACAGCACACTCAAGCAGACTAGCCTACCCAACAGCAGACTAGCCTACCCCACAACAGACTAGCCTACACCACAGCACACTCAAGCAGACTAGCCTACACCACAACAGACTAGCCTACTCCACAGCAGACTAGCCTACCCCACAGCAGACTAGCCTTCCCCACAGCAGACTAGCCTACCTCACAACAGACTAGCCTACCTCACAACAGACTAGCCTACCCCTCACAACAGACTAGCCACCCCCACAACAGACTAGCCTACCTCACAACAGACTAGCCTACCTCACAACAGACTAGCCTACCTCACAACAGACTAGCCTACCCTCACAGCAGACTAGCCTACCCCACAACAGACTCAGACTAGCCTCCCACAACAGACTAGCCTTCCCACTCCTCCCCACACAGACTCAGACTAGCCTCCTACAACCTAGCCTACCTCACAGACTAGCCTATAACATACTCAGACCCCACAAACAGACTCCAGACAACAGATTAGCCTACCCCATGTAACATACAGACTAGCCTCCACAAACAGACTAGCCAACCCTACAACAGACTAGACTAGCCCCTACAACAGACCAGCCTACAACAGATACCCCATAACATACCCAGACCAGCCTACACCAGATTAGCCTACCCCACAACAGACTCAGACTAGCCTACCCTACAACAGACTAGCCTACCTCACAACAGATTAGCCTACACCATAACATACTCAGACTAGCCTACCCACATCTAATTCAGGCACACTAGCAAGGCAGAGGGAAAGGGAGAGGCATGCACCATTAGAGCATAGTATAAACTGTGTCTACGCAGGCCACATATTACCAAAGTCCAGTGTCTTCTCCACGCCAGGCCTCAGACACAATTCCATTAGAGATGAGCTGAGTCTGCACTGCTCCATGATGATTACTTGCTAAGTGCACAGCTAGCAGTTCCTAAAACACAACATCATCGTCGTTGTAATCTATTCTATGTGCCCTGAGCATCAGCAGAGGGTCAACATTAGGTGAGGTAAAGCAAATGAATGTAAACCTATGGCAGCTTATCTGGGGAGTATGCATTCTTGTCTGGCTCAATTTCTTTAATGGAAATCAATTGTGGGACTTCATCATATTACTGACCATAACACATTTTGCAATTTTGCATAAACATCTTTCCCTACAACAAAGCAACCAAAATAACATAGGGAGTATGAGGGAAGAGGCAAACTGCACTCTGTGTGTGTGTGTGTGTGTGTGTGTGTGTGTGTGTGTGTGTGGGTGAACTATTACACTGCTATATTGGATCGTGTGCATTTTTTTTTTGACAGTTGATATCCGTATTTGATATCTCTAGCTGCTATGACAATTTTATTGTCCTTCAGGGCATTCATACAGTCATCTATCTCTATGATAGCTATGACTCAGTCATACAACAACAGTCTAACACTGAAAATACACAAAACTTCCTCTTGAACTTTACCTTTACCTAAACCCTTAACTTCCTTTACTATGAAGATAGATAGATACCTTATTGATCCCCAAGGGGAAATTCAAGCCTGATAGCTGCCCGTACTTAGCATCTGTTCTTTCCTGATAACATTAACAAAGAAAGTCCAGCCTATATTTTCTTTCAGTCAACTCAACAGTAAAGTTGGTGGTGAACAGCTACCTTTATGTTTAATAATTCAGGCTGAAAGCAACCATAAACCTGCATTAAAGTACAAGTGCAAAGTGTTCTTATATTGATCATATTATAGTGTAGCCAGCACTCTGGTATCTACCACCAGCAGAGCCGGCACATGTGGTTTAGGAAAATTAATTCTCCCTCATCCCCTGCCATGTAGCCTACTAGGCACACAGACACAGACACACACACGGACAGACAGACAGACAGACAGACACTCCCAAGTATTCTGTGCTGTGTTCAGACAGTACTGTAATTCTCACAACTATTGTATAGATTTGTTTTATATATCTGTTGATGAACTGCTGAAGATTCTCATTGTGTGAACATTTGATGCCCAGTGTGTGTGGGGACACTTGATACCCCTATGTGTGTGAACACTCAATGCCTTGGGTGTGTGGACACTCGATGCCCTGTTTGTGTGTGTGTGTGTGTGTGTGCGTGCGTGTGTGTGAACACTCAATGCCTTGTGCTGCCAGTGGGGGGTCCAGACGCCAGTGTGGACTCTGACACCATTTTATTAATGTGAGTGAGTCAGACACAGACAGACAGACAGACAGACACCGGGACGTGCAGACCGGGGCTTTAAATGTGTCCTGAGGCTCTGTGTCCTCAATCGGGAGCTACAGAAGAGAAGAGGAGAGAAGAAAGGAATAGATAAAAAAACAGGACATAGGAAATGGGAGCAGAGAGAGAGAGAGAGAGAGAGAGAGAGGCAGACAGAGAGAGAGAGTGGATGGAGATACAGAATGAGAGATATAAATTGGACAAAAAGGAAGAGAAGCAGATAGACAGACAAGATAAAGGGGGGAGGGATGGATAAAGAGTGATAAAGGTGAAAGGATGTAGCGAGAAACAAGAGTAGACAGGAGAGAGAGAGAGAGAGAGAGAGAGAGAGAGAGAGTTGGAACGACAATTCCACTACTGTCAGTCAGAAACCCCAAAGGAAAGGAAAAACAGAGTAAAGGAGAGTGAGAAAGAGTGACTGAGTGAGAGATAGATCAAGAGCGAGACACAATGGAGGGATGGAAAGAGACAGAGGGATGGAAAGAGACAGGGTTAACTGTGATTAAACTGTGTCAGTCAGAATCAACAGAGAAACTGAGGGAGAGAGGGAGAGAGAGAGACAGTTCCATTTCCACAGTCTACTCAAGGTGGAAATGCTGAGCAGTCATTTTGTGTTGACGGTCTGTATAATTAGAATTACCTTGTTGCAGTGGTATTCCCCCAGGCAACCGTGAACGTCTGGTTACAATTGTGTAACGAGCATGTAATACATACATTATCAAGTTGATAGGAATCTATCCAGTCGTTTAGTCGAACGCTCATGCTAAATTTGACGAATGTGCCTCAAGGCATCTTGTTCAAGAGAAATGGACATAGGGCCTACTGTACATCTGGTCACAGTGACCTTGAACATCAAAAATCAACCTCAAAAATCAAATCAGTTGATCGTAGAGTCCAATTGAACATTTCTAACAAATCTGAAGCCATGCCTTGAGGTGTTCTTGAGATATCGCATTCGCAAGATCAGGATGGAGACAGATGAATGGACAACCCCAAAACATAATGCCTTCGGCCACGAGGCAAGAAAACGCAAGGCATTGTTGTTCTGCCATTCACAGAGTAAAATCGTTGTCTGTTTGTAGGGGAAAAGCCAATATGGCAAGACAGGACAGGTGTGATGCAGTCTAGCAGCTAAGCAAGACTCTTAACACAAGATCATACGTCTCTGAAAGCAACATCATAGCTTACATAGAACACCAGCATGCTGCCCATGCTGCACGCTGGTGTAGCATGACACATGATGGCTTGGTTCAGTGTAAACAAACAACAGCGTCATAACAATGGGGTTTTCTTAATGGCGCCAAAACAGGTCAAGGATAGGGAGATCACTGGAGAACGACTGGCTGGACATTAAGCATCCCTCTCCTTGCCTCTCCCCTGGGTGACATCACAGCTTAGTGAAAGGGTAAGAGAGCGTGGCGGGGCCACTGCCTGCTGCCTGCCCGGGGGGAATTCTTCCCTTTCTGCCCCAGTAAACCTGCCCCCCCCCCCTTCCCGCCCGCCCCATGACATGTGCAGCAGCAAAGCTGGCTGGCTGGGTTCAGTGCTAAGACGGGCTGTTGCAGCTCTCCAAGACTGAGTGTGGGTCTCTAGCTCCAGTTGTGAGACCACAGCGCTCAAAGGCATTGGGTAAACATAGCACAACAACAATGGATGGAACCAGCAGGAGAGACAGAAAGTCAGACAGACACACAGAGATGCATTAATGCCACAATACTCACTCACACACACGCAACACACACACACACACAGCACACAAGAATGTTATGCATATGCATAACCACATATGCACACAAACACCTAAATACTGTTTCAGTACAGACACCAATCACTCTTCCCAGTGCACAGGAAGTAAACCTGTATGAGAAGAGCCAGCAATGCAATCTCATCTGCAGAGCCCTAGTGGGACGCACACACCGACACACACAGACAGCTGCTGAAACCACCAGATTGTTGTTTGTTGATTGTTGTGTGTGTGTGTGTGTGTGTGTTTTATTCTCTAGTCTGTTTGGATTGCATGTGCAGTTGGTGACATTATAGCATAGTGGTGGACGCAGAAAATTGGAGGGTTGTGCATGAACCCTCTGATGACAGAATTTATATCGCTTGGACCCTAGCAGACCACCGCATACTTGCACACACAAAGTAAAACAATGGCCTGGACACACACACACTAATACACAAAGTATAACACTGGCCTGAGGCAGACGTAGCATCACGCATCTCTGACTGAGCTACATCTCCACTGCTTAACTGCACTGAGAGTGTATCGCAACTCTCACACACACACACACACACACACAAAATCAGGAACACCAAGATGGAGCCCAAATTAGATCACAGCCTCACACTGAAAACATTCAATAGCCTTGTGCCTCCGCACCGCCAAACAATGCGCCGGGATAGAGTGGGTATTGTCATATTGAATTTCATTGTTGCCATCATGTGGGTCTATTACATAATAGCGGCTTTCAGCCTAGTTAAATGCTACTGAGACACACACTCTGGTGCGCTAGTCACCCGCTATGTAGACACAAACTTGACAAATGACACAGAGACAGTTACGCTAGTTAAAATATGTCTTGAATGGAATGAAGCTGCTCCCATGCTCGTGACCATTTAACACATTATTTAACTAGCCTAACAGTGTCCATGCCATTGGTTAAGGCTCCTTCTCGGAAAGGCCTTAAGCTTGCTGTGTGGAAGGGGGGGGACACACAAACGGAGGGTGGGGGAAGGGTGGAGTCTCTAGCGCTCCCCATGGGGTCAGATTTGCAGGATGCTTCAGCAGAAAAACGGGGACAGATGGCTTCCGAAATGGAACCTCAACCAATGGTCAGTGATTGGCCAGTGATGGGAGACTGCTGATGCCCTTGTACTTATGCACTCAAGCCCAATCTTAAATTCATCACAGTGCGTGCTCCGTGCGTGCGTGCGTGCGTGCGTGCGTGACAGGTTTTACCGTATCAAAGGACCTCACAATGAGAGAAGCATTCCCATTACTGTATTTCCCACTGTAGGCTAATCCTTGTAAAGGCCATTATCCCTCTCCTTCAATCTGCCCCTATTAGGGCTTGGGGTTACTTGGTCCTGCCTCCCCTTCTCTGAGCCGAGGCTCTGCTCTCTCTCCACACACACACACACGCTGGTCTTGGAAGTTGGTCAAGCATGACTTCACCAAGTAATAGTCTCAGCCAAAGGCTTCATTATCCAGTTAAGCAGCACTTAAGTGGCTTACTGGAGGACCTGACAGCTAGGCCAACACACACACACACACACACACACCCAGCGCCCCACGGCACTACACACAAATACACCGATACGGCAGTGGGTGCCCCACTCCAAAGAAACACACCTTCATCGCCGCACCAAAATCATGGATAGAGTTTCAGGAGTTTTGTTGTCGGAAAACATTAAGTAAGCACAGAAGAAGCGCACGTGCACGCACACGCACACGCGCACACGCTAGGGCAACAACAGGGCCACTCCACTCTCTGACCAGTGAAACTTTCAATCTCAACATGCGCCAGTCTGAAGCCAGTGAATTTCCCCTGCTAGCCACAAAAACCGATAGCTCATCTTGAGCACCCATAATACCTCTTCAAAACAACTCTGTCTCATGTCACCGAAAGTGTCTCTCTGTATCTGACAACACCTGGGAAAAACAAGTGTCTGAAACACGTGTTGAGCCTCATTCTGGAAAAAATGAAGTCTCTTCTTGAAAAACACCTGGAGTGTCTCGACTCTTGAGAACACCTTAGATGTCCTTCAGACGTTTCCATGGCACCACTGGACCAGAGCATGAGTCTCTTTAATCCTCTCACACACAAACACAAACTAAAAGGGGACCTGTGCCACAGCTTCAAGATCACACACACACAGTGAAAGGGGACCTCTGCCACAGGCTCAAGATCTCTCACACACACACACACACCATGAGAGAGAAGAGGGGAAAATAAATCACATTTAATTAGCCTCTGCAGGCAGGCAGGCAAGCAGGCAGGCAGGCACACAGTCACAGAGAGAGAGAGCAAGAGCTTCAGACCTCCCATCATGTGCTAGCGCAGTAAAGATCCATCACGCTGAGCATAGCGAGGGCCACCTCGACCTCCTCTGTGTGTGTGTGTGTGTGTGTGTGTGTGTGTGTGTGTGTGTGTGTCTGTTGGCTCCCAGGGAAGACAATCCCATTAAATCACTGGCAGCCCAGCCAATCCACTGGGCCCATCGGGTCCACTGGCACCAGGCCCACCTTGCAGCAGCACCCTCTCACACACACCCCTGGGCAAAAATCTGCCCGCTCATCGGGACCAACATACTCCCGGAGGGGTGGGGTGTGGGTGGGTGTGTAGGTACACAATACACCAGAGGGCAATATGTACATGAATGAGCAGAGGGACAAACACACAGTGAGAGACAGAGAGAGAAAGTGTGTGTATGTGTGTGTATGTGTATGTGTGTGTAGGACTCCGGCTTGTTCGCACAGGCGCCTTATTTATAATAAACAGAAGTGAAGATTAATCTGCTCTCTGAAAGCAGAAGTCCTTCCTAAGGCCAGTCTGAACTTCAGCACTCAAACTTGTCCCACACACACACACACACACACAGAGAGAGAGAGAGAGAGAGAGAGAGAGAGAGAGCTCACACTGGCTCCAGCAGGCCCAGACAACACACCACTAATACCCTAGATTAAAGGGAGTGTCCTCGAAACACAACACACCACATTAGTGTGGGCCGTACCCTTCACAATACCTGAGCAACCGACAAGAGTGTGTGAGTGTGTGTGTGAGAGTGTGTGTGTGTGTGTGTGTGTATACATGTGTGTGTGTGTGTGCTTGCGTGAGTTAGTGTATTTGTGAGAGTTTGTGTGTATTTGCATGTATTTGCGTGTGTATGCATTTGTGTGTACGCGTGTGTTTGTGTGTATTTGCGTGTGTGTGTGTGTGTGTGTGTGTGGATAAAAAAAAAATGTCCATTCAGAGCATCCAACAGCTGCTGTCAGAGCAAGGTCCTCCCTCAGTCTTCATGTCACAAACTCACACACTGTAAACACATGAACACATGCTATTTCACACACTGTACACTGGGATGTTTTGATTGCAACTCAAGGGCAGGACATCTACCTTACCTAGACCATCATATCTTTGCTTTGTCACCTACCTTACCTAGACCATCATATCTTTGCCATCTACCTTACCTAGACCATCATATATTTGCTGTCACCTACCTTACCTACCCTAATATCCTTCCTTTTCACCTACCTTACCTACCCCATCATATCCTTGCTTTGTCACCAACCTTACCTAGACAATAATATCCTTGCGGTCACAGTGAAGAGCCAGAGCTTTGTCTTGAAGGAAGACAAAGTGAGTGCTGTCTGGGTGACGCAGTAGCCACTCCTACAGCTTGTTAAGAGCCTTGCTGACATTTTCTTGTTAGCGTCTATGATACAGCCAGCAGTGTTGCTGTTGGTAGGTCTGACGAAGAGAGGCTGAGTGAATATTCATGCTCAGCCCAAGGAGCACCATAACTCATGTTAATGTTTCCGGAGCCCCAGGGGTTTATCTACAGTGCATTAAGGCGGCATGCTTCTGTTGCATTGCTAATAAAGCTTTCACTGGTGTGGAGCATTAAAGGTGTGGGTTTTTGAACATTGTAACATAAGATTCCGTTCCGCAACAATTCAAGGTTCTAAAACTCGATGTTGAATTCAATGAACCCAGATATTCTTTAGAACATTCATTTTCCAACATTCCTGTCACACCGGTGGGACGGGACACCTTTAAGGGTGAATATATATATATATATATATATATATATATATAAAACTCGGATTGGTCCGTGCAATTGGTATCTGTAAGTCGCTAGGGGTAAAGCAAGTAGGTGAAGGAATGCCTTGTTATATTACCAAACTAGCCGACGTATTTGCACATGTATGAATGTTATTTCATTGCTTTGTAAGCTTCTATTATGCTAAATTCTCTAAGCGTCTTTATACTTCAGGTGAGGGCATTCATTCAAAGATGATGTAATGTTTTGGAGGACAACACACCGCTGTGGAGGCATGATCTCCATCTGGAGATGGACCGGGGTAGAAATGATCTGCCCTCAGGTAGCCTTCAAGTACAGCATGAGGAATATATTACTACTGCGGGAGCAAAGTGTGCAGTGCACTTAAGTGTTTTATGACATCATCATGAGTGACTCAGTTGCAGCAAAACATACTGTTGTGTTTACAGTGTTGCTCCTAGTTACCAGGTACTCCTCGCATTCACACACACACACACACACACACACACACACCTTACTTCCACTGAACTCGGGACTACAGGCGTGGCCCTTCAGTCACCTTAGAAGGATGTAAAAGCTTTGTTCACACACACCATAAGGGACCGGAGGGGAAGGGGAGGGGCAATCAGGTTTGGGACCGGTGTGTGTGTTTGTGTGGGTGTGTGTGTGTGTGTGGGGGGGGATACGGTTCCAGGGAAGACAACCTTTTTCTCCTCCGTCTTCCCTGGAACCGTATCAAGAACATTTGCGTCCAAACGGATTCATCTCAACACGACTCAACACGTTACTTCATATCCCAGGCCTATAAGTGGCACTGTTTGTTACTGAAATTGACCAAAGCTTGAGCGCTGTGTAGGCCATACAACAGACAGAGTAGGCTAAGACAAAACTGGCTAGTGCAAGGAAACCAGAATTGTTTGTGTGGACTTATAGTGAACTGTCAACTGTAGTCAATGGTAAACTAATAAACTTAATTTTTACGGTTTGTGAAGGGTGCAGTCCCGTCCTTTATTGGCTAACGCAGGTAAAAATAATCTCCTTTACTTTCTTTGGTTGTAGGATAGTCCGCGATTCACATTAGTTTTGGTTATCACCGCAAGTGCAAAGGCTAGGCGTACCCAAGTTCTAGGCTGTTCCATTGCCACATTTATAATATTGCTATAATACCTTTGTTAGTAACGGTCAATACTTTTGCTTGCATCAAATCGCGCATTCGCATTTAGTGCACATCTATAGGCTTAACATGAGTTCTAAGCGTCTTTGTATGCTCATATCTGACTTCACTATGAATGCATTTATTTATGTTGTAACTCATGTAAAATAAATGAATGACACCGGCACTACGCACAAATTAATGTAAACTTACACGCACTTCCCTAATAACTTAAGTTCTCTTGAGTCACTGACAGTAGCTAGAATGCATAAAAAAACACCGGGAAAAACAGTGTTCAGTCCACCAAGTCATAAGCTATCGGCGCGCTTTCCAGTTGTGATATTTATCCTACGGAGTGTAATCGTAGGTAATGTCATGTATGAAAACTAGTATTGTTAGGCAAGTGTCAAGTCCAGGGCAGCTGAGGTGTGGCGATGACATCATCAATACGCAAGTAGGATGTGCGGTTTCGCTGTCCAAACGAATTCAAAAGGGCTACGGTTTCAGATTTTTCCACTCTGGGACCAGGTTTCAAAAAAGTGCAGTTTCGGGCAGTGCGTTTACAGGATTTGTTTGGACTCTCGGCCAAGAAGAAGCAAAACCTCTGCATTTAATCCAAAAAGCGTCTCCGTGTGGACGGGCCCTAACTCTGCTGCAATCTTCATTTGCACACTGGTGTGAGTCTTTCTTGGGCCGAGGAGTCTCTGTGTGTGTGTGTGTGTGTGTGACTGCAGTGGTGTGGAGAGATCATGATGTGTGTGTGTGTGTGTGTGTGAGACTGCAGTGGTGTGGAGTGATCATGATATATGTGTGTGTGTGTGTGTGTGTGTGTTGTTCCTCCATAATCCCATTAGAATTTCATTTATTATTATTTTTAAATCGATTTTTATTTGAATATTTAATGCTCAAATTTGGCCTATTATTAATATTTACTATGCATCTCTATATACTGTATAAATGGGCTTATGCATTGCCAATGCCACGATCAATGCGTGGTTGCCTTGAAGAAAAAAAAAAGCACAATCTGCCAACGATATCTGTTCAACTTGAGTGAGTGGTTTCATTTTCCTTCACGCAGACATGCACAGACACTAAATGAACGCTCATACCACTACCACTTAATTGTATGTTTGATGACGCCAAATTAGCAAGTAGGCCTATTTCCTGATTGGAGAAAAGTTTTTCCTATTTTTTTCCTATCGGCTGGCAGTTCCATGATCCATTATGCCGCAAATTAGCAATCAGATAAGTGACAGAAGCACTGGGACACAGAGGCAAACACCTACTCCTTGCCTGCTTTAGCTGCGGTTCCTCGCCCTCGCCTAAATGGTCAGGAGTGGTGATCTCCGTGGGTGCATCTTTCTGCCATTTTGGATTGTGCATTAGACATGACAAAAGCATTTCAATTTCACATTTCAAACTCCCAAAAAAACACATTGGAATAGTAATTTCAAAATTCGATTAGTATTGATTTTTTAAATATTTGATTTATTATCAACTTCGGAAGTTCGTTCCAACAGCCCTAGTTGTGTGTTTGTGTGTTTCCTGAATATTTTCCACACATCATGATGATGCATACAACCACAAAGCGCTAAAGGAAAGTATACAGCAACAACAGGCCGCTTTTTAAAAAAAAGGACCTTGGCTTGAGCCAAGCCTCTGATACTACCCACTTTCAATGGTTGCTTCACTTATTTTCCACCAGCGTGTGTCTGTGTCTGTGTGTGTGTCTTGGTCCTAGCGTAAGAGGAAAGCACTGTAGGCTAGAGTGACTAGTAGAGCTCTCTCATTAGTCAGCAGGAGGCCAACTTGACTCAGCACAATAACAAGGCACAGCTGTCGAGAGCCATCTCAACAATCACACACACACACACACACACACACACAACAACTAACATCAGTCCAACTCCAAAATATAGCCTACCATTCAAGGTCTGAACATCAGTTTTAGGTGCTATAGTTTATAAATATTATATAAATAGTTTATAAAATAGATGCAGGCTAGTTTTATATGATACGAATTGACAATGCAATAAAATACTAACAATGTATGCGACAAATGTATGTAATGCGTTCCGAGAGTCGTGTTGAAGCTTTCGGCTCAGGCCTGCACATCTCATAACACAATCGCAATATGAACCACAGCAATTATCTAATCACAAAAACTATAAATAATCGTTCATCTTGTCATATTTATGATTTTTATAATCATGTCATCTTCTCTGACTATGCCACTTCTGATTGGTGAGCATGCCTAGTGCGTGAGAAGCTTAGCACTTCTGATTGGTGAGCTTTACAGAGCGTTTTTCGACCAACCGAGAAAGCATTCTTGAACGCGTTTTTGAACCTTGGTGCTATATACCAATTCCCGGCTTCCACGGTTTTGCCCGTAAGGCATTTAAGCTCAAGTTACTCCGGGGACAATGGCCCTCATGACATGTTGCTTTAGATAAAGTTGTCTGCTAAATTAAGAAATGTAAAAGTAATCTAGTGAACCAACCTGCATTTCCAGCAGTTTTGAACAGAACCAAGGATGTGTCCTCAACAACAGCTGTTGCATGCATAAATAATAGTTCATTAAAAGAGGAGGATGATATGATGGTTGCCCTGTAAAAACTGTAGAAATGATAGTTAACGTCTGCGGTGTAGTGCTAGTTGACTGTCATGGCAACAGTTGATACCATACTTTCCCAACTATCAGCTGAGGTTTATGCATCGATTTAGCAAAATCACACACTATTAATATGGTATTAATATGGTTTTTTTTTTTTTAACATAATACACTGTCCTGCGGTTTTTACACAATGCAGCTAATACACAGGAAATTACTGTACAGAGGGAGAACTCCGCTTTTATCCTTCTCCCCTCTGAACGGTAGAATGACACGCCCACCCCAGCTTGCAGGAAAAACCCACTATTTTTAGTTCCAGCTCTGAACCAAAGTGCCACCTTCCAAACGGTTTTCTCGAAATGCTGCGAATGGTTCAAATGTTGGTTCACAAATGAGAACGGAACCAGTTTTCTGTCGGTGGAAAATGGCAAACAGTCAATCTGGAGTGCTGTGCTTCACATAGAGACATCTGGAATATTGAACTGAATCAATTTATTGGCATTCAAAATTCATATTGCAAATCTAGTGTTAATTTTGTCACCTATTTTTAATTTAGTCTTAGTCTTGTGACGAAATGTCATTTTTAGTCTTTGTCATATTTAGTCATTCAAATATAATTTTTGTTAGTCAAGTTTTAGTTAGACTAAAAGTCTCAGTAATTTTAGTCAAGTTTTAGTCAAAAAGAAAACTAAAGGTATCTTAGTCTTAGTCAGTTTTAGTCAACACATTTTAGTCTTTTTTTTTTTTATAACAAATTATTTCTGATTACCATTTGAGTCAAATAGTGTTTCACACATCTCAATTTTCCAACAATATTGTGTGTCCACAGTGCTACTCGTCTGTTATAATTACTCATTCTGATTTTTTGTCAGTCAGTATGTTTACATGCACAGGTAGGGATTTGACCATAGACAGTAAAAGATTTGACTGGACCACTCACATATTCGTAGACCAGTGTTTCTCAAAGTGTGGTCTGGGGATCACTGGTGGTCCGCAAGCTATCCCAAGAGGTCCGCGAGCAGACGTGGTAAAATATAATATAGATGAGTTGTTTGCAATATTGAACCAACTTGTATGTAAAAACAGTTCTGCAACACTGTCTATGTAAGATATGCCAGTTTAAATCATACAGTATGAAGCCACACAATAAGCAAAGTGCAAAGACAATAAGCAAGGTGGTTTAGTGAGCAGGCCTATTGTGTAGACTAATTATAGGCTACTGTTGAAGTAGGTCTAATCTTTTTTTTTTTTTAGCTAGGGTTAGTTAAGTGGTCCTGTAACTGAAAAAGTTTGAGAAACACTGTCGTAGGCCAAAGTATTAAAGTTTTACTCCGCCTCACTAGATGGCGATATGCGCCCAAACACAACACATTCCCCAAACAGACTCCATCTTAGCCATAGCTAACTGGCTAGCGAACTTTCCATATTAGCTTACTTGCTAGCAAACTTTGCATCATCAGTCATAACTAGTTAAATAGTTGACATTACATGATGAACATTTTCGTATGGACATTCTGGGGGATGTTAATTTGTATGAGAGAAGCTTCAACTTCTGGGTATGTAGTATTGTAGCATAAAGCTTAGGTAGTTAGCTTGCTAACTCTGGCAGAAATATCCAGTGTTCTTGTTCCATGTAGTTTCATGTTGCAGCCACAGGGTTGCAGCAACAGCACGTAGACTAGCCTACAGGAAAGCTGTTGGCATTATGAACTCATTCGAATATTTTGAAAACGTAACAGCTAGATATTCTGTCTTCTCATTTTGTAGACGAAAATGGAGAGATTTTATCTTAGTTTTTTTATTTCATGCAAAACATTTTAGTCTCGTTTTTTTTTAGTCAATAATAATGCATCTTAAGATAGTCTTAGTCAGTGTTTCAGGACATTACTGCCATCTGAAAAAAAAGTTGATCTAACATATTTGCTCTTGTCTCGTCTGTGAAAATTAACACTACAAATCACAATTAGCTATTTACCCCAAATTATGCAGCCCCATCTCACTTCCTGAGGGTTGGACAAGATCTCTCTCTCTCAGCAGAGGATGTGAAACCCTACAGAAGTCCTGCAATGCTTACCCTCTCATAACCTGGCATTCAGAAGCCAATAATTATGACCGCCGCACAGCTGCTGGCGGTCATATAGGTTTAGTCAGATTTTTTTTTTTTTTGTCTTTTTTTTTTTTTTTTTTTTTTTTTTTTTTTCGCATGCCCAAATTTCCGTCCAATGATTCCCGGACACTGAAAGACCGGGTACACGAAACTTGGTGGACATGTAACCCCACATGGATAGCATGGAACCATCGTTTTCGTTTTGATCTGTAGCCCCTCCGCTGAATTGGACCCCGAAAGGAGGGTAGGGCAGACACAGTTTTCTGTGAATATCTCGAAAACCGTGGGGTTTAGGAGGACCATTTTTTTTTGTATGTTGATCTCAAGGGGCCATGTCAACCCATTCCATAACCACTCATTTCATGTATAAGCCCACCTAGTTAAACACAAAAAAGTAAAAATGAGGTGGTGTAATTGAAGGTATCTGTGACCTGTCATAATGATCCTAACTGTGTAGGATCATTATGACACCCTATGTATGCACGCCAAGTTTTGTGGAATTCCGTTCATGGGGGGCCACACAATAAATTAATTTATGTTACTATACACCAACTGGCCTGTAGGTGGCGAGGAGACAGTTTTCTGTGAATATCTCGAGAACCGTAGGGGCCTAGGAGGTCCACCTTTTTTGTATGTTGGTCTTAAGGGGGCATGTCAACCCATCCCATTACCACTTATTTCATGTATAAGCCACCCTAGTTAAAAATTAAAAGCAAAAAAATGAGGTGTTTTCATCTCAATATCTCTGGCTGACAAGGTCAAAACTGCACCGCAATTAAAAGAGTAGGATCATTATGACACCCTCTGAATGCATGCCAAGTTTTGTGTACTTTCGTTCATGGGGGCCTTACAATAAAATAATTTATGTGTACATTTAGTGGCGATACACCAACAAGGATTCGGGACACTGAAAGACCGGGGTACACAAAACTTGGTGAGCATGTACCCCATGGATAGCATGGAACCGTCATTTTTTAGTTTTCATCTGCAGCCCCCCCGCTGGACTGGACCCCGAAGGAGGGTAGGGCAGACACAGTTCTCTGTGAATCTTTTTTGGTATGTTGGTCTCAAGGGCCCACATCAACCTGGCTCATAATCACTCATTTGTGATTTGCCCCGGTAAAAAATGAAAATCAGTAGGATTAAAAGAAAGCCAAAATAAATATTCATCATCATCATCATGGCTGCATTTTCAGTATTGGCGAAGTAGTCGTTTGTCCACTAGATGGCGCGTCGTTGCAGTGAGGCGTAATTTTGTTGGAAGTTAAAAGTGGGTTGGAAAAAACAATGGGCCTTCATACAAGGACTGTAATTTACACGCAGCGAACATCTAATAAGGATGGGGCGATGTTCACATGAAGTGTAATTCCCATTTCTTCTTGAAGCGAAATAAATCTAAGGATGTTTCTCAGACATGCTTGGTTTTTACTGCAGGTAATGCTAATCTTGTAATATCAATAAGGACCTAGGTAATGTTACCCGTTAAGCGTTGGTTGAGTGATGGAGGCATTTGATTGATTGCATTTGTAGAAAACTATAAATCGCGGTTATACCAAACAAATGTATAGCAGCACTGTTTGTATCTTTCGACTGTCATTTATTGCACGTGCTACAAAATCATTCTGTGCAATGGAAGATTTACCAACGTTACACCGGTCTGATACAGTTTGCCTATACATCGTGAGACTGAGGCGCCTGTTTATTTTGTTTTAAGTGCGTGCAGGGTGTGAGAGGGGAATCGATGTGCTTTGATTACAGCTTGGTAGTTGTAGTCTGTGAAATTAAAAAAAATACGTGTGTGTGAAGTATCAAACAATGACACCTTCATTTCATTATGGCTGCTTTAGCAAAACACCTTAAGCTACTGTGTAGTGGGTCCCATTTAGAAGTGGCTACTTCATTCGCTTTCCTTGACTCATGGAGCTGCGTGAATGTTATTACAACTTTTCGCCACGATATGACAGTTTAAGTCCGGCTTGATACTGTAAAGGCGTAAGCCATTGGTTTCAAAAGGAGATTTTATTTGTGTCGCCAGCATAGCCTATTGACAATTTATGTTGTCAATAGGCCTACCTTATAATCCTACCTGTAGCTTAGGGAAGCTAACAACTTTCTATTAGGATCTAGTTTGTTAGTTACCGTTTTGTCATAACTCCCTGATGCATTTTTGCATTTAGAATAGCCAGAGCGTGTATATCTCAATCGGAAAATTAAACAATATCGGTGCCTATGGACTAGGCTGGGTGAACCCAGCCTGATCTGCTCCATTTATTTATTTTTGATTTCTTAAAAGATTGAGCTTGGTCTGATGAAAGCCAGACTAGCCATGGACCTCAGTTAAACAATGCAAGGGAACATGAATCAGCCTATATTTGCACTAACAATAGCGGACAAAAGCTTTTCAACTTTGGCCCGTTAAAATGTGTATGAACAGTCTAGCGGCGCATTTCATCAAGGCCCATTTGGACATGTCAGTTATTTGCACCACTGGTTAGATGTAAAACAGCATTTCGTTTCAGACTAGGCTACTGTTACTTAATTTGTGCATTAACAATAACGTTTCAGACTACTGTTACTTAATTTGTGCATTGACAATAAAATTATTATATGAACTAAAGATGACTAAAATCTTATGTAGAAGAAGAAAAACATTCACAAAAAATCCATCCATCCAAAATGACCTTTGTTTTTGATAGCTGTTGAAAGCGGCATGGAACTGACAGAGATGTTTTTGTTTAAAAATACATAATAAATAAATAAATAAATAAATAAATAAATAAATAAATAAATAAATAAATAACATTATGCTGATACCTTTTGCTTTTCCCAAATACAATGTAGCCTACAGGTGTAAGTGACCTTTCATCAATCCAGTTGCAATGGATGAACTGTGATGAACTGCCCTACTTGTGATTGTTTAGAGATTTTAAAGGTTTTATAACAATTCTACATCTTCTTTGGCTATTCTACAATCTATTCACCTTTTCAGCACCAGTAGGGTACTTTCTGTGCAGCCGCTTTACACACACTCAGGCATGCCAAACAAGCATACACAAAAGTTTCAAGAGTGGGGGATGGAGTAAAATATGGAGACAAATTGAAGTGTGATTTATTTTTTTTTGTACAGGACTGAGCGGCGGTCATATTTTTGTACCGCTATGCGGTACATCTAGTTCTCTCTCTCTCTCTCTCTCTCTCATAATAATATTTTTTTTTTATTTCAAGGAAAAAGGATGAGGGGGATGACCTGATCAGCAGGAGCAAAACACACAGCCTCTGTGTGTGAAGAGGAGGGCCCACGTACAGCTGACAGGAAGAGCATTGTGGAGCCACGAAGGAACAAGCTCAGCATGAATGCACTTAATCGGGCCGCTCATAACTCTAATGGAGGGATGGCAACGTTAGCAGCAGACACTGTACCGAAGAGAGGGTAGAGAGGGGAGCAGAGAGGAGAGGGGAGGGGAGAGGAAAAAGGAGAGAGAGGAGAGAGTAGAGGAGAGGGGAGAGGAAAGTCTGAGCTCATCCCGCCTGCAGCACCGAACCTGCCTGGGCTTTTACAGGCTCTGGACTACAGCATAAGACAAATACAGACAAATACAGAATCACATCTAAAAAGCAGACCAAAAAAGACTGAGGCATTGCTTGACTGTGGTCAGTTTTCTTCAATCCTTTCTGTGGTATTGTATTATTCACAGGAAGACCACACAATGCCCCTGACTGGATCAGGACTTCAAAACATCATAATTTACTGGATCACAACTCACTCAATCAGCCTGGAGGGAATGGTATCGCTTCCATTTGGTAAGGGACAAACACTGAATGACAAGTAGCCCAGTTCTCTCTCTCTCACTCACTCACACACCCACACATCCACTCACACACTCTTGCTCGCTCTCCATCATCTCCCTCCCCCCCTCTATCCCCTCACTGCATAAGAGGTGCAGGTTTCTTCTGTGCCCTTACAGAAGTTCAGCGTGTCTCGGACGCAGCAGTGAGTAGCTGGGCTCATCTCAGTGGATCTGTCAGCCTGAATTAGTTCAGGTGGGAAAACTCACTCTCCACACAGTCTATCCACTCGATTCAGCCAGAGAGACAGCGTTTGTGTGCACGTGCACACACCACACACACACACTCTCCTGTTCTTCAAGACAAGGCAGGCACATCAACTCATTCACTAATTTCTGCTAAATCAGTCTGAAGGAAAGACGCACAGCCCAATCGCTCTCTCTCTCTGCCCTCTGTCTGAGGTTGTGTACAAACTAATACACTTACTATCCATCCCTCCCCCTGCTTTTATGTCTGAGACGACAGACATCGGCTAACTAATTTACCTCTATATCTGTCTGAGACGACACACATACACACCCCCTTCAACAGCCTGAGGCAGTATAGTGCCGCACCTACCTAGCCACGCACACACACACTCTCTCTCACACACACACACACACCAATGCCACTCTTAAGTACCAGCTGCAGGTGCAGTCAGGGTCACTGAGGCTGAAAATCACATCCCACCATCACTGACGTGACCCGCAGGCCGTGAGCTATGTCTGTGTGTGTGTGTGTGTGTGTGTGTGTTTTCTCTCCTCTAGGGTGGATGGGTGGATGGATGGAGAAAGAGAGGGATGTGTTCAAGAGCAGATCACTGATCTATTAAATCCTGATGCATGCGGATAAAATGTAGGGCATGTTGCATCATTGCATTTGCAATAAAATAAGTGACTGTCCAAAAGCAATGCGACTGTCCAAAAGCAATGTGTTATCTTCATAACATCACTGACCAAAGTTGTCTTCAAAACATCAAATCAAAGTCTGCTTTTGCTGCATCCTGAGGCACAGCATCTCTTTCTTGAAACTGTCATTTAGGTTTGCACAGAAATTCACACTATTTGAAAGGATTAAAACCCTCACTCTTTCCTTTGGTGTAACCATGCATGTATTTTTTGTCTGTATCTGGTAAAGTTTGATCACAAAATGTTCCAAGAAGGCAGATGCAGCACCAGCAACAACAACATGACTCACAAACAGACATCCCAACTTGTAAGTCAGATAGCTCTCCGGCTGCCGCTGCCTAAAGGCCACAGAATTCCTAAGGGACGCTTAACCCATCTATTACACTTGATTATATAGCACACAGACAGGGAGACTACTGCAGGGTTGGTCTACTGGTTTGTAGTCATGTGAACAGGGATGACACGGTTTAAAAATCACAAACTCACTCACCTGTCAGTGATTGTGGGCTGTGTGTCACTCATTGGGCTTCCGTATCTACTTTTCCAGCGGTTTACATCCAATGACCATCTTCACAAACATGAAGCAGTGCACCACTTTCGCTGTAAGGTATCCCTAACATCCGACAATGGTTACGTCCGTTCCTTCGTATTTAAATCGTCCTCAGTTGTTAATGAGCAGAAATTGTGGAATAAATGGCAAAGCTCTGAATGTGCTATTCAGGATTTTTAGACAGGTGACTTTCGTGTCCGTGCGTGCTGGTATTCGGTTGCATTCGGCAGCTGGACATACGTCAGAAATGCAAAATGAACAAGTCCAGCTAGCTAGCAAGCTAACTAATCAGTGGAGACAAAGTAACAAAATATTAATCAGTTGGCAATAAAACACCGTTTGAACATAACAAAATATAAAAATCACAACTATAAGTCTTCTCTCGAGCAAGAGGAAATAAATAGCTGGCAAAAGTAAGCTTAATTTGCGGTAACTAGTTGGTTATGTACTGTCAATTCTTCATTCCCTGATAATCACGCTCCCGTCGACGCCGTTATAATACTGGCAACACCCGCATTTATAGAAACCGAATGGGCTTTGATCGTTTCCAAAAGATACAGTGTAAATTGTAAGCGACTTGAACCTTCAGTCAGCAAAAAAGTCATTAGCGTAAAAACACGAACTAAACACATCAAGTGGGCTAGCTAACGCTTCACGGGACGCGTCTCAAATCAGCTGAAACTGGACATTTGTATGCTCCTTCCAGTCGAATTCATACAAACGTGGCCACTGGGATGCTTCTCCAGCAGTCTTAAATAAACACGCTACTTGCAAACTTTCCACCCAACTGGACGTTTTGCGGCTAGTTTTACCAAAAGCTTGCGTTGTCTTCCTTTTCTTTTAAAGATACATCGATAAATTAACTTAATGATAACGTTAGTTGTTTCGCTGGGTACTGTACCTCGCTAGTTTGATATCACAAGGGTACCGAATTTAATGAGGGCGAAGGACCAATTCCTCGTGACCAATGAGAATTTAAGAACTTTGGCTTTAAAAGAAGGGAGCAACCCTTCAACAGAAAAGTCACAATTATTCCAACGAGTCGACGCCAGTAACATTACACCTCTGAATGGAGTAACGAGGCCTCTGAAATTTTTAGGAGAGCTAACAGTTAACCTAGCGAGCTAGCAATAATGTTAGCCTAAGGTCTGGAAAATGGAGAACCTTTCCCCCAACCAGGCGTCCCAAACGCGTCGAATTAAAACACATCGGTTTTACGATTCTTTGTAAATTCAAAGTCCCCTAAACTAAATCAAACAATCCTGAAACAAAAGCACGGAAAATGCGTGTTTCACTGCAGTAAAATGTTTGTCAGTATCCTGGTTTGAAACTTTGCAACAATAATCCCAAACTCCAAATGTAACGTTAGCTAGCTATCTATTAACCACATCCATGAAAAGCGTGTTTTCCCACGAGAATTCTCATGTAAACGGTCTTCAGGTTGTTCTTGTCAGATATATGCAGAATCCAGACGTGTGCGTTGCCTCAAAAGTCCTTTGATCAAAACAAAAGCCCCCAAAGTTAAAACTCAGCCGTCTGATTGCTCCGTCTCCATGTTTTCCGAATTGGGCCGTTCTGACTTGTTTTCTGTGGAATCTGTTCACCTTCAGCTACTGGCCGACTAAAAGCTAGCCAGTGCTACAAGTTAGCTCCGCTCTCTTAAAGCGACATAAATGTATCAACTATGGACCAATGGCCCCACTATATACAATCTGGAAATACATAGACAAAGCTTACGCGTTCGTTTTACATAATATTAAAGTACACGTGTGCATAGGCTGTGTTATGTTTAGTCCACGTTCATGTCTGTTTCAGCTACTATCAATACATATTGACACGTTGACCAAAGTCTATATCATATTCTTGTATTTTAGTAACATTTTTTGTCAAATATTTACTTTTTTTGACATGGTGCAACTTTGCAAATTCATGATTGTTCCTTCCTTTGTCGCCGACAATAAACTTAAAACATCCATGTAGGCTAAAAGGTGTAGCCTGTATTAAAAGGTGCATTTATTTGCAGGCCAAACTTGTTTTACTTTGATAACTGCAATTATATCGTCATATGTTTAAATCTCTACCTACTGTGTAATTTAAAAAAGTTGTCAATTTGACATAGGCTACTGCTGGGTTTGTTGCATTTCATGAAGAGATAATCAGAAGATGTCTATTGCTGCATATTATCAGAGCCGTATATTATTATTCGTGTTTGCCATCTTGTGGCCTGTTATATGTACTGCACTTCATTATCCGCTTTGCTGAGTAATCCACGTCCTTTCATTTGATTAAACCCTGGCCTGTTCACACTAAATAGGCCTGTATTGACCAGATTGATATTTCACTCAAACACACACAGGGCTGCTGTTCCATGTAACAAGACCCACACACTTTTGCTGAAGCACTGTTGTGAAGATAGACAATCACTGTCTCTCCAATGTCCAGAAAAACACAGTACCATTCTGTCATTTTCCTTCTTCCACTCTCAGCTAGCACACATACATACACACACACAGACACACATACATACACACACACAGACACACATACATACACACACACACACAGACATACACACATACGCGCACACGCACACACACATACATACACACATACATACACACACACAGACACACATACATACACACATACGCGCACACGCACACACACACACTCACCCACATATACTCAAACAAAGAGAGAAATTGATTTCTCCAATGACAAAGCCATTGTGCTCTTTTTGTAATGCAGAACTTAACAAATTCTTTATTCTGCAAGCTTTGTTTTTACAACAATCATAAGTATTGCTATATTAAAATTACAGCATCCACAATCACTTCCATATTAAAAAGGCAAAAATGTCTACTTTACTAGTAAAAACAGTATTCAAACATCTTTCAAACAAATTTTGTCTTTTAGAGAATTATCTTGAGGACATTCTACATACCACATAATTAATAGTTGTCAAACTCATTAATTAAAGTTATCAAACATTGTCCTCTTGTACAATGCATTGATTTCCCCCAACTTTAAATGACAAGTACACAGACCATTACATAAAACGTGTCAGTGTCTGCTGTCATAAGCACAACCCCTTTTATAGCATTTTACTCTGGACCGGGTCCAACTTTGATCTAACACAAAGCAGCCGCATCAGGGCCAGATCAGGGCTGGATCAGGAGTTCAGGACCCCATCAGGGCTGAATCTCAGCCAGATCCGCCCTAAACTCGGCTGTTCGGCAGGGGGGCAGCTGAGTGCTGTGCAGTGGCGTTTTGAAATGCAGTCTGGCACGCAGTGGGCAGTCTTATTTGTAACAATGTTGAACTATGGCTCATTTCTTACTGCTTCACTCATTCCAGTCCCCAGACGGACGGACAGAAAGCCCCAGCCAGTCACTCCAAGGTGCAATCTGGGCTATTCAGCAATAACATGGCCCTCATCATACATGCTTCTTTATATCTGTCTCAGGAAACATCAGGCCATGCATTGTCCACAGATTTTTTTCAATTATCATCATGTTATTTAAAAATGTCTTTCTTTCTTGCTCTGTTTTTAAAATGTCTATGAGGAAATGGCAAGTGGGTATGTCCTCAGTCTGTCTTTGCGTGCGGCCCATTGGTCTCAATCGGTTTGTCTTTGGTCTTAGCAGCCTGCCCTCGCACAGTCCAGCGGCGATATTTACGCACGGCAAACCGGGTGATGTCCACCATGAACACCCAGCTGAGCACGTACATGGCCACACCACTGCACTTGATGATGAACTTGGGGCGCGGTGAAATGAGCTCGCAGTAGAGCATGTTGGCGCCCACCACAACGCGCATGAACACGAAGAGCAGCACGAAAGTGACATCCACAACGTCGCCGAGCCAGCTCTCGTAGCGGCCCGTCTGCCGGAGGAACCAGCGCGCCTGCAGCAGTGGGTTGGTGATCTCGCTGCCATAGAGCACCGCGCATGCCTCGATGCCCGACTCGCCAATGCTCAGTGTCAGGATGATGCCCAGAATGCTGATGGTGTGGTGCGCCAACATGACAAGGCCCTCCGTCTGGAAGTAGATGCACCAGCCCATGTCAAACAGGAAGTATCCCAGGCTTATCACCATAGCACTGGCCTGCAGTGGTGTGGTCTTTGTACCTGGGAACCATGATCAGAAATAACAGGACAAAAAAATTGAAGCTCAAATGATATGGTTAAAAAATAGTGCAATTGTAGTTATACAGTTATAGAACCAGAAAATCCTTGTCCTAAATGTATGCTGTAAATATCCACTAAGTATCTACTGATGTCTGGAATAAACTCTATGACATTCTGCTAAAGTTCTTATAATCAATTTGAGATGGTCGAATGCTGAGAGGGATTTATAACAGATACACAGTACTGTGCAGCATATAACTGAGTGTGTGAGACTGTTCCCAGAGGACAGCAACCTCTGACTAAGGACTAAGGTTGCTTTTACACTGGGTCCGTTTAACTGGACCGTACCCAAGTGTGATCACTCCCCCCCTAGCCCTGACCCAGCTGGTCTACATTTTTGTTTGCGGACAACATTTATGTCATAAATACTAGCTTATTTTTACCAATATCGCTCGGCAACGTCGCAAAAACAGCAGTTTATTCCCTTGTTTTGAAACAGATAGCATTCCCCAGACCCCCGTTTTCTAGCGGACCCTGGTCTGCACCCAGTCGGTAGACTGCGTTCACATTAGCAAAAATCACCGAACCATTGGTCCAAACTAACTCATGCCCGGACCAAACAGTCTTGTGTGAATGCTAAGAACAGAATAGAATAGAATTAAATATAATAGAATAGAATAAAATGGTACTTCTTGGCAGCCCTGGCATGCACATGGTCACCTTCCTAAAAGTATTTTTTTGACAAAAATATTTTTTTGCCTAAATCATTTTTGGTCAACTTTTTTGTGTTTTCTGAAGAAAAAAAAAACTTAAATGCCATTATTTTAGAAAGGTGACAACATGTTAATAACAAACAGAAACGAACAAAGCATTTTCTAAAGCTAAGCATTGTATTAATATAAAAGCGAAGCAGTGTATTAGTAGACTTGTCTTGTCTTCAACTATGAGTAATACTTTCAGACTTTTTTGAGACTTTTATACAAATGTCCACACTTCACCAGGTCTGGAAACCAATATTTCATGACTCCATATTCTCCCAGACCTGCATGATGCATCTGCCCATACCATGATGCCTGCATCTGCCCATACCATGATGTCTGTAGTGGTCTGCATGTCTCTGCATCTCACCTGGATGACTGAAGGGCCAGGGACCGTCCACATAGCCAATGTAGGCCGTGATTCCCACTGCCAGGAGTCCATGGGCCAGAGTGACCAGGCGACAGTTCCACTCATATCCATGGGAACCGTTTGAGTGGCAGAGAAAAGCATAAAGGCTGATCCATCCCACAAGGCACAGAATCACTCCGACTACAAGGAATGTCATCTCGCTGGGACAGACACAATACACTACTTTAGAATTCACTCAGAAGGCCGTAGCTCACAATCTAGCTCAAATACACACTCATAGTACAACAAACACACTGTGCCTAATAATGGGCTAACTAACTACCACACCTATTAAATGCAATCTAGAAAACATTCCTTCTGTATGACTCTCGAAATTCCTGTACCTTCAGCTCTACCCCACAGTAAATGAAAATGCCCACTCATAGGCTACCGCTTCCAAATGCTCTCCTGAATAATCCTATGTGTGTACGACAGCTTAGAGTTCTTCAGTGAAAAGTAACAGGTCTTTCTGTGGTAAGTGTTTCACAGTGAGTAGGGAAGATCTAAAGTGAATGGGCTGAGGGATCCTGGGTATTGGGAAATAAGGCAGCTGCCTGACTACAATGTCAAAACTAGTGCAAAAGTAACTATGTTTGGAGCTTCCGCCTGAGTCCACAGGGAGAACAGACAGACAGCACTGAACTGAAACCATTTATTTTATTTTCAGTCTTTTTCCATTCATTGTCTTTGCTAGGATATAACTATGGCCACTATAACAAAACATCACTATCATGATTTCATAGTAGCAAGTACAACATCAGTGTATGGCACATTTATGCTATGTTTTTACATAATAGTGTGTGCACTCCTACGAGGCAAAAGCTAAGCTCTGGACTTCAAGCATAGACTACAACACACTCCATTTATTTTACAAACAGCACAAACAGTTCTTACATAACAGTGAGTATGGTAGGCTACAGTGTAAATAATAGGATTGTGGACATTGGAACAGGTTAGGCTACATATCACAAATGTTAAATTCATCAGATCAACAATTAAAGTGTGCTAGCATGATAATGGTAGACTGCCACAATTGTCCCATATATTTAAGAGGTCTTTCCATATCTGAATTTGCACATGGGTAAAGAAGATAGGCTTAATTATTTATTTCCACCCATACGGAACAGAATATTTAAGAGGTAGGCTATTGCACCTCAGGAATTTAAGTCGATAGCCTATTATAACTGCCATACAGGCTTTCACAACAATAAACAATAGCCCATTTGAGCATGAAAGCGTTGCCTACGCTCTAAAACATCTCATTACATTCACCGCACAAGAGAATGTTTAGATGCGTGGCGAACTTACCTGAACTATACAAGAACCACCGTTCCATCGGAGTATCCGGATAGATGTATTCACTTGGTCTGTCCACAATAATGATGCTGTGACACTAGGATCCTCGTGGCACCAGGGCCTGTTGGAACGTTTAAACCGAATATAACCTCAACATCCCCCTGTAGCCGACGTCTCACGCCTCAAGAAAGAAAGGCACTGTCTGAATTATTCTCAAACAAACAACGTCTTCACGGAGACAGGACCCAGTGCTCCACATAAACAAAAGCGACATTATTCTCGAAGAATCATCAACGATGTCTACAAAGAGAAGAGGGTTGTCTTGTTTCCAGGCGACAGATGCTCCTGTCATCCCAGCTAGGCGCGACGCCTGCTGGTCCGGTTGTGGAAAGACATGCACGTCTTTTATTTGGAATTCCGGCAGTCCAGTGGCATGAGGCATGACATGACATGACATGACATGAGTTTGTAGGTCACATCACATTACGAACAGCTTAAATGTCACCTATTGTTCACTTTGTATGGGGACATTTAGTCATCTTTAACTGACATGGAATGCCCAACAGGATTCACTTTTGATGACATGTAACTATTGGCTCCCAAAAAACACAGCTAGAGACAGGGCGAGAGGAACAGTGATGACAAATGGTGGCCTATGGAATATGGATGGAATTACTTGAAAAGTAACTATCTTTCTATTTCTCTATCTCTGACACACACACAATAATAGGAGACATCTGTAAAGATATACTTTTTATTTGAAAATTATTACTTCATTCTCACTGCCATCATGGATTGAGTCCTAACATAATATATTTATATAAAAATATGTCCACTCTAACTTAACAAAGCAATCAATACAAATGTCGGTATTAAGGCACTTGTTTATCAAAAATGGATGAAAGTCTGAAATCTTTCACAATCATTTGGCTTGACAGTTGGGGTGTGATCTGATTTTAAATTGTTCGACAAGTTAAATGTATTAGAAGCAGTACCATTATTTTTCAGGTTCTAATGAGTTCTACAACTAGGCCTACACTACCTAAAAAATTACATCACTTTGAACTTGTGAGACAACAGACAGAAAAAAAAAACTAATAAAACATTACTCTTTCCAGCGAAAAAAAACTAATAAAACATTACTCTTTCCAGCGACATACTGCATTATTAATACAAACACAGAAAACAATTTGTGTGTGATGTAACAGCAAAAGTTTTGTATTTGACATCACAGTTCTGACAACAGAGCGAAGTTCAATGCCCATAATAGCTAGTGGCGGCTTTTACAGAATACAGAAATTGGCATGTGAAGCTTTCAGCGGCCTCACATCCATCAACTTAATTTGCACTGCCACCCTTCACTCCCTCTGTAAAGGTAGACTTTGGTTTGATTTAAATCCTTGCAATAAAACATGTGAGTTACGTGAGGTTTAGTTTATGTGACTAAAGGGTTCCGTTCCGGTGTTCTGACATAACGAGAGAGTGTGACGTCACTGTGTGAGATCACGGTGAACTCTTAGTCACCTACAGATGACAAGTGTGTACTGGAATGTGCATTAACCCTTTTGGTCCACTATCTATGTCATCTCAAAGTCTACATTCAGTAATAAAGAGTGAAATTACACACATGGACACACACACACACACACACACACACACACACACACACACACACACACACACACACACACACACACACACACCTAACTAATTTTCGAATCAAAGTAAATGAAGAAAAAAAAAATTAAATTAAGGCCACGGGAATGCAAGAATCAAAGGCATAAGGCTCTCCTACCTTATACTCTTAAAGACATGTTACTCTACCCTTCTAAAACACAAAACTAACTAACCAAGTCGTCACTAAGAGAAATATAGGTCAAGAAGAAATATTTAAACAGATAGTGTGACACAACAGGAAACAGCATGAAATCAGAGTGAATGGTGTTATGGGTTTCCACTTTGTACATTAGCTTCTTTGATAATGTCTTTTTGCAAACAAAATAAATAATGAACAGTAATCAAAATAAAATACAAACAACCTGAATTGATGTGAACCAGCAAGGTAGTAGAGGACTATACACAGACTACACAGCTGCTGTACATATAAACAAATGAAAAATATCTTGGCTCACAGTTCCTTCATCCCTCAATCATCTCCACGCAATGCATCTTGGGATCTGTAGTTCCAGTGGTTGATTTCACAGCCCAGGCATGTTAGAATGCTGCTTTCTTCAGCCATATGCATATACATTAGAAGAGGCCCTTTAGATTGCACAAAGAGTTCTTTTGAGCAACGGTGCCCCCACACCCCCCTCTTTCCCAAACACATACACACACACAAAGGAAGACTGTGTCCATCACACACACACACATGGTTCTGATCGTCACACATAGGCACTAGACTGCTTAAGACACTGACTCTTGTTCTGGGAGCTCAGAACTTATGCTGAAGTTCCCCCTGATGAGGCCTTGCCCTCCTCCACTCTCCCCTCCTCCCTGGTGGACTTACAGTGTGACATGTTCGAGTTGGAGCTGGAGGAGTTGGACTCGGCCCTGTCCTGCTGATCATTATAAAGTAGAGATTATAAACAGCAATCCCATCATGCTTCTCTGTCTCTCTGTCTCTCTCTCTCTGCTGCACTGGCTAGGCCTCGCCATCCCACAGGCACAGCTGCTTGTGAGGCACGTAGTAGGTGAAGTGGTAGCCCTTGCTGCAGCTCTTGATGCCACACTTGTAGGGGTTGCCACGGCCAGTGGTGTCCCGGTTGCGGCAGTACTTGAGCAGGCAGGGGTACCACTCCAGCCGCAGGCTAAAGGAGCAAGAGCACGCCTGCCACACGTCCTGCGCCTGTGAGCAGCTCTGCAACCCTGGTGTCTCCGCCGCCTGAGGGAGCAGCTCAAACATGGAGCCCTCCACGCCTGCAGGGGGAGACAGAGCACAACACAAACACCAAGTTTATTACCACTTTCTCCACTTGGAATTACTGTCTGTTATTACAACTTTGCTATTCCACAATTACATTTTTACAGTATTTTACTGAAGTTCTGCTGACGTTATAAAATGTCAGTACTTACAATCATGTCTTTTTATCTATGATACTTAAAGTTTTTGTCATAATTTGATTTCATTTTCAGTGAATTATGATTACTTATAAAGTGAATTTCCATTGACTACTGATTTTGTGCACTGTTGTCCTACATGGCTCTAGCTGACCATGTCAAAATTGAACTTTTGTTTGTTTCTGAGCAGAACCATACACAGTGAAACTCCAGGCCAACCCCTCAAAATAGGACATGTTCAAAGCACTGATGTATCTGTGAGACTGACATATAAAAATGTGCAAAGCCCAAAAGTACCAGTTTACAAATATAAAATGGTATAATTTCTGATGATTTCATAGTTTCAGAAATGCGTTTTGTATTTATGGATGTGAAGATGGGTGGTAAGCCAATTGTGTGTTGATGTCTAGTGCGAAGTGTGTGTGTGTGTGTATGATGTGAACTGGGTGGTGCGAGCTGGTTGGTGTGTGTGTGTGTGTGTGTGTGTGTGTGTGTGTGTGTGTGTGTGTGTGTGAATGGTGTGTTAATGGTATAATTATGGGGCCATTCCACTTGCCTCTTTCCAGCCAGTGTTTGACGTCAGCCTCGCGCGTGTAGACAGCCTCGCGGGCGACGCTACACATGTTGTGGATGTGTGCGCTCAGCTGCCAGCTCCGCGTCAGGTTGACCGCCACGTTCATGGTCATCTGCTCCACACCACGCCGCTCTTCCGCCGTGCGGATTGCATGCGGGTTTTTCTGTAGAACAGGAACGATCATGTCACTTCCTGCTACCCATGCCCACTCACTAACTCATTCTATCCCAAGCATCTCATTGTGAAACGTCTTGTACTCTCTACACACACTTCCTGACAAGTGAAAGTCATACACCAGAATTCCAAAAATTATGTTTCACAGCGTGTGTGTGTGTGTGTGTATGTGTCTGTGTGTGTGTGTGTGTGTGTGTGTGTGTGTGTGTGTGTGTGTATGTGTGTGTGTGTGTGTGTGTGTGTGTGTGTGTGTGTAGGCTGCACTGTATGTGTGAGTAGGCAATACTGACCTCACTAATGCTGATGTGTGTGTGTGTGTGTGTGTGTGTGTGTGTGTGTAGGCTGCGGTGTGTGTGAGTAGGCAATACTGACCTCACTGATGCTGGTGTGTGTGTGTGTGTGTGTGTGTGTTTGTGTGTGTGTGTTTGTGTGTGTTTACGTGTGTGCGTGCGTGCGTGTACTGTACTGACCTGTCGGAGTCGTGCCATGGACTCGCTGGGGATGATCTCGTTGCGGTTGAGGCGTGTGATGAAGCACAGGGCCTGGTACTGGCTCTGGCCTCTCTCCAGCTCCCCCAGGATCAGCGCCCGGAAGATCTTCACATCCTAAACGCACACACACACACACACACACACACATTTAATTATCTTGTTTGGAATGACTCATACGCTACTCACCAGGGCGGTGGTAGCGTAGTGGTTTACAGTTGAGGGTTCAATTCCTGGGTTCCGCTGTTGTGCCCTTAAGCAAGGCACTTAACCTCGAATTGCTCTTGGAACAATAGCCCTTTTACAATGATTGACATAAGTCGCTTTGAATAAAAGCGTCTGCTAAATGAATAAATGTAAATGTGATTACAACACCACAGCATCCAAATATTCACAAAGAGACAGTTTATGTTTCACATGGCAATACAAACAATATGCTAATAGATAGATAGATAATAATAGTCACAACCACATGAATAAATAAGTATAGTAGTATATAAGTATATATACACTCTTTTGATCCCGTGAGGGAAATTTGGTCTCTGCATTTATCCCAATCCGTGAATTAGTGAAACACACACAGCACACAGTGTACACACAGTGAGGTGAAGCACACACTAATCCCGGCGCAGTGAGCTGCCTGCATCAACAGCGGCGCTCGGGGAGCAGTGAGGGGTTAGGTGCCTTGCTCAAGGGCACTTCAGCCGTGCCTACCAGCCGTGCCTGGTCTTGGTTCGAACCGACAACCCTCCAGTTACAGGTCCGAAGTGCTAACCAGTAGGCCACGGCTGACCCAAGTTTTGCATGTTTGTATGGCTATGCCACATAGAATATAGACAGTGGCGTAACAAACCAATGGTGGGCCCAGGTGCGAGAGCGCTAAATAGAGTGCATATTAAGGGTAGAGATGACACCATGATTGCTGACAAAGAACAGTATTTGCCAATTTGTTTATAGAGTCTTATTCAGCCAAGTGATTTGTAATCCTCGGACACAGAGTTTGTAAACAAACATATCTCACCAATCACACTTCATGGAGTCACGCACATATGATGATCAAGCCTCGGCATTCATCGCTCTAGTCTGATCATCACTGGCGCCATGCAGAGACAGTAATGTCTGAATGGCCATTTAAGTGCACTGTGCAATAGTGGTACATATTTAACCATCTTCCCATCATTGCAGGGCTCTTGATACTTATAGCCTTGTGTCTATAGCTAGACACGAGCATAGGAGAGAGAATGATGAGAGAGAAAGAGAGTCCACCACAAGAAACGGCATATGCCCACAGCCCTGTTATTAGACCTGACTTGATCCCATCCTCTCGTATGGAAAAATGTGGGAAAAAAATGGAAAAATGAGAGGCATTTTTTTGGTCTTAAATAGAGATCTTCTGGAGATCTTCTGTCTGCGCGGCAGCTGGTCTAGCCTTTGGGTTTTAAAGATGTCAGTTTGCACTTTTCTATTGACGGAGGTTAGCTCAGCCCAGCACAGCACAGCTCTCTGTGTGGAGTGTGGAAGGGGAGCGATATCCCAGCCCAGCTGTGTCAGGGACTGCACTCTCCAGCCAGGGAATGGGGGAAGAGGGAAAAAGGGGAAAGAGCTCTATTTAAGGCACAGTGATTCATGTAGAGGAGGAAATGGACACACAAACACACACAGAGAGACAGAGAGAGAGAGAGACACACACAGAGAGAGAGAGAGACACACAGACACAAACGCGAGGGAGACAGAAGCTGTTTCCACTCTTGGAGTTGGCTCGGATCAGGAATGACATTTTCAAGTTGGGCTCTGGAGTCAAAGGCCTGAATGACTGAACACGGGATGACAGCACACACACACACACACACACACACACACACACTGGGATCCTCTACTGGTGCTGGCAACAAGGCAGTAGCCCCAGACCAATAAAATCCTCAGCACAATGAGACAGAGGGGTGGAGTGTCAAAGAGAGGAAAGGAGAACGGGGGACAGAGGAGAGGAGAGAAGACCAAAATGCTCTACCACTGATTTGTCAGCTCGTTCATCAACCTGCCATCCTTCACCCCAAGCACACACCTACATCTGATATGCTGACACATATGAATAGACATTATTCTCAACACATTTCTGTGTAAATGGACATTAAATATCTTATCTTACAAGCAAACTCTGACAAACAAAATAGGGTGCTAAATATGCTCTTGAACACACACACACACAGAGGACCAGTATGGAGAGATGCTGCCTGCACCACACACACACATACGCAGATATCCTTCTAACACAAACACACTACTCCTCCGTATTTCACACTGGCATCTCAGTCTGACAGTCTCCAGAGGGGACAGAGACTTCCAGAGATTGATTCCCAAGCCAGAACAGCACTTGGACAGTATCCACACACACACAAAGTGAGCTACATGCCACACACACACACACACACACACACACACACACACACACACACACACACCTCTAAGCCCTCTCGCTCTGTTTGCTGTGCATCCTCTCCCAGAGGTCTCCATCTGGTCAGCAGCGCTGGTAAATATTACCCCCCTCACTTATCTGCTAAAGACAACATCTCAGACAGCCCCATCCTGACAGCACAGAGGCTACTCCCTCACTAGGCTTAAACAACGCACACACACACACACACACACACACACACACACAGTCTTCACACAGTCTTCTCAGCAAAACACACACACAAGCAGTCTTAACACTGAAACAACACCAGTTGCACTCAGTCACACACACACACTAACGAAACCCCCCAGCTGTCCTCATATAGTGTTGCTCGAACAGCAGCAGTCGGCCCCTCAGAGTTCCACTGCTAACCAGAAGCTGGAACCGTTTCACTACAAAGCAATACAAGCAGAGACAATAATAATGGATCTCTCTACATTATGGAGCTACAGGAGACGTGAAGCAATCCCCAAACACAGGAGGGCTGTGAAGGAGCGCAGGCGATGGGGGAGGGGAGGACACGCTCCCCTCCTCTTCCCCCTCCCTCACGCCCTCAACACTCTTCGTTAGGCCCAGGACAGGAGGCTATGGTGCTGAGACCTCCCAGTAGGCAGATAAACAAGGTGGTGTCGGGTTCAGCATGTGTGTGTGTGTTTGTGTGTGTGTGTGTGTGTGTGGGGTGTGTGGGTGTGTGGGTGTGTCTGACTGTGTTTCTGTGTGACTGTGAAGGGGGTTATATAGCCCCTGGCGCACACACACTCTCTTTCTCACACACATACTGTAATTACAGGGAAGCAGAGGCATCAGTCCCCCAATAAGCACCTCACTGAAAGACAAGAGAGTGCCACCAGCAGGGGAGGGTCAGGCCCAGTCAGACGCACATATGGTTATAGTAGACACACACACACTCACACTCACACGCACACTCACACGCACACTCACACGCACACTCACACTCAGACACAGGCCCAGTCAGACGCACACATGGTTATAGTATAGACACACACACACACACACTCTCACTCACGGCCAGTCAGATACAAACACATATGCTACAACACTATAGTAACTCGGCCCATATTCCCCCTTTCTCATCTCATTCACATGCTGTGGTTTAGCAGTCACACACACATATACTCTGTCCTGCATGTCACACATACTCACACAGCAACACACGCATGCACACACACACACACACACACACACACACACACACACACACACACACACCTGTGTGTATCTTCATCAGGCTCCGGTAGCCTCAGTCTGCCTGGGAATGGCTTTACTGGGAACATAGCCCTGAGTGTGTGTGTGTGTGTGTGTGTGTGTGGGAGGGGGTATGGACTATCTGACTATCTGACCCTGATTGAGTGAGATTGAACGTGCCCAGCTGCTCCTCTCATGCTGTGAACACAATTGTCCCCCACTGTGTGAGAGCATGACTGGGTGGATGACCCCATGTAAGAGTGAACGTGCCCATCTGACCCCCGTCTGTGAAGGCACATGACATGACTAGCTGACCCTGTGGGAGACTGAACATGCCCAGATGACCCTCACCATGGGACACACAAAGAGCTGGACCAAAGTGGGAACGATCTGGGGAACGGCCATATTGGCACTCAGTGAAAGAATATTACTGGCTGAGCGGAGCCATCTCTAAAAAATGAACGTGCCCAGCTTGGTCACTGTGATAAAGCACTTGACTAGCTAGTTCGCATCTGTGAGAATGAACGTGCCCAATGCTGACCTTTTCTGAATGGTGACTGGCTACCCTCACAACATTGTTGTGTAGGAACATGCCTCCACTAGCCACTGAATGACCCTTTCACTACAAGGTGAATCAACAGTTCAGATTCACACTCCATCAGTTATGAAAACAGACCCGGTTACACAATGCCGCCACTCACGACTCAGTGGGCACAAACACAACTTCCACACACTGACTGATCCACAGGTGAAGGGTGCAGTTTTGGCAGTGTAACAGTTTGTGGTTAAGCGCTACGTCACCTACACTAGTGTACTTTCCACAACAAACAGCGCGTCATGCAACCACGCGATCACAACATCAGGGCCTTGGCACACAATATCAAAAAATGAAATCCCTCTGGAGTGCAGAGCGTGTTGTCACAGGTACGCTGCTGTTAGTAACGTTATTACATGATCCTAAGCCTTCCATCGCAGCGGCTTCCTCACACTCAGGTGACAGCAGACAGTAGGCGGTTAGGTAATGCCTGCTGCTGGTTGCCAAACACAGACATGTTTTTGCCTTAGGAGTGTGTGTGTGTGTGTGTGTGTGTGTGTGTGTGTGTGAGAGAGAGAGAGAATATCCCTGTTGGCTCGCTCTAAACGCTGCACAAACATCGTAACTCATGAAGAAAAACACACTTTAAGCATAACTCACTTTAAGCAGTATTAAAACCACACACACACAGACACACAGATACACAGACAGACACACACACACACCTCTGTGCTCCCGCAAGGAGTATGGATTTATTGGTAGAGTGCTCGAGAGTAATAATTACTGCCTGATGACATGAGGTCTAAATCACTCCCAGGTCTCCCTCTCATGCAGCCATAATTACAGAGAGTGGGCTCGTATGGTGCTATATGTGGAGACGACTTGAAGATCCGGTTTCGCAAAAAAATATCCTTCCACACTTAGTGTTTATAGTTGAACTCAAAGCCAGACCATCTTCAAAGATTAAGGAGATGTGAGCTTTATTGAATTTAGATTGAGTCAACCTTTCAAAAATAGAGATGGTGCGTGCATTCTGTGCTCCATAAAGTTCTACATTCACCCACGGCACAGCTGAGTCAGACTTAGCCATCAACAAAAAAAGAAAAAAGAAAATGAAATAGAAAAGAAATTGAGCCACAAATCTTGCCGAGATGAAGTCCAAAGCTGTCTGAAATGAAAAGCGCTGCCTCGCCCCAGACAGAAGAGTTCCGACTCCGGCTCCAGGAGCTAAGCTCCAGGCCCAGGGATCTCTCCCTGCACCCTGCCCAGCCCTGAATGCCTGTCCCTGGCCACGGCCCAGCGCTTTCCGGCCTGTGGACACCTCCAGCCCCTGCCACACTGCCCCCTCTGATCCCTCACAATGCAGGCCTCTGCCAAGCGTCTCCAGGGGCTCTGCCCCACTTCCTGTTGGCCAATCCCCCCGCATAGACCCTGTTTGTTTGATAAAGTCGGACGCTGGGAGCGCGCCAGGGCCAGGCCTGCAGATTAACTCCACTTATTTCAACCAGGCAGTGGACGGGGTCACTGTAGAGACATCACAGAGGTTTTCTCTAATGTCTTTAGCATGACTGGAGAAAGAGACAGACAGAGAGAGAGAGAGAGAGAGAGAGAGAGAGAGAGAGAGAGAGAGAGATGGAGAGACTGAGTGAGCGAGTGAGTGAGAAATAGAGAGAATGGGAGACAGACAGAGACACAGAGAGAGTGAGCAAGTGAAAGAGTGAGTAAGTGAGTGAGAGAGAAATAGAGAGACAGAGAGGGAGAGAGAAAGTGAGTGGGTGAGAATGAGAGAGAGAAAAAGAGACAGAGAGAGAGAGAGAGAGAGAGAGAGAGTGAGTGGGAGATTGATGGGATTTCACCTCAGAGGTGTGAGGTGACACGGTGTGTGCCTACAGACTGGTCTCTCCAGGCCTGCCTCTTCTCCTTGCGCAATACCTCTGGAGAAAGAATTCCTGCTCTGCTTCACTTCACAGAAGTAGCGAGCGCCTAAAAACACGGCGCCATACACACGCAGCGCGGCGTAAAGAGCAGAGCAGGCGGCGAGCCAGCGGCAGAACAAACAAACGTCAAGGCGTGCCCACCGACCAGAGCAGAGTAGAGCAGAGTGGAGTAGAGCGGAGTAGAGTGGAGTAGAGCGACTCTCAACAACAGAGGCGCTGGCGGCAGCTGCAGCAGCAGCAGCTGGCCTGAGGCAGCTCACCCCACTTCCACGGCACGATGGTAAAACAAACTCGAAGCCTCCGCCCCACAGGGCCCTGTCTGCAGAGGAGGAGGAGGTGGAGGAGGAGGAGGAGGTGGAGGAGGAGGAGGTGGAGGAGGAGGAGGAGGTGGAGGAGGAGGAGGAGGAGGAGGAGGGAGGAGGAGGAGGAGTAGGAGGAGGTGGAGGAGGAGGAGGTGGAGGAGGAGGAGAAGGTGGATGAGAAGTAGGAGGTGGAGGAGTTGGGGGGATGGACTTGTTTTGGGATGCTTGAGATGTTTGCACTTGTGTCCGGTGAAGCGCACCACCCTGAATAGGCACAGGTGCACTACCTGATCCGCACCCCAAACAACACCTCACCTTCACCCCTCACCCCAAACCCCACACACACACCCACACACCCGTTGCACATAGGGGCGAAAGGGTCCAGACCCCCCAACAAAAGGCCCGGAAGAAAAGGAGGCTGGGAGGAGAAATGCTTGACTTGAGACTAATTATAGGAGGACTCACAGCAGGAATGTGATGCTCCTCACACCTGGCCTTACATGCACTTACACACCCCCTACACACACACACGCATGCACACACCCCGCAAACACACACACAACCACCCAATACATACACCCCGGCAAACACACACACACACACACACACACACAACCACCCAATACATACACCCCAGCAAACACACACACACACACACACACACACACATCCCCGCAAACACAAACACACAATACATACCCCTGCAAACACACACACACACCCCATACATACACCCTGCAAACACATACACACACACACATACACACACACCCCATACATGCAACCCCCAAATACACACACACATACACACACATAACCCTCAGAAGAGTTAACTTAAACCCCCCTCCCCCCTTCCCCCACCAGCCTTGCATGCACTCACACACCCCATGCATGCACTCACACACCCCATACATACACCCCCCAAACACACACACCCCTCAGAAGAGTAATCTTCAACCCCACCTTCTCCCTACCCTATCCCCCCTAGAGGAAAACATGAGGCCACGCAGCACCCAGACAAGAGTTCTGCCGCCGGAGGGACCACTTCATAAATCAGATTAATAGAACGCGCTCAGCGGGAGACTAGGAAAACAAACGGCGGGACAAAAGGTGGACGTGGCTTATTAAATACGGGGCGCCTTCACCAGACGCCGTGCAATGCTGGGGTTTCGAGAGGACATCTCTAGAGGCAACGTCCTCTTTTCCATGTATCTGTATCTGTGTGTGTAATATGACTGTGTGTATATGTCAGTTTGAGCATGTTCGTGTGTAAGTCCAAGTATTTGAAAGATGAGTGGAAGTGTTCATTCATTCATACAACCTTTATTTAATTCATGGAAATTGTGTGTGTGTGTGTGGGTGTGTGTGTGTGTTTGTCTGTGTGTATATGTATCTGTGTGAGAGAGTTTGTGTGCGTGTGTATGTGAGTTTGTGTGTGTGTATGTGTGTGCGTGTGAGTGTACGTGTCTGTGTGTGTGTGTGTGTGAGTGTGTGTCGGTGCCTGTGTGTTTTGGCTGCGGTGACCCGGCTCCAGTGCAGTGTTGATCTAAGGGCAGTTCTCTCAGTGCACAGCTCTGTGCTGTTTGTGCCTACGCTGCATTTCAGCATGTAATGAGATCGCCGCTCCTGCTCTCGCCCCACCCCCGCCCCCCCACTCCACACACACACACACACACACACACACACACTCCTGCTCTCGCTCCCTCTGCATCCACTCACCACAGAGGACCTGTCTGGAGAAACGCTTCCAGCATCACACACACACAAACACAGACACACCCACACACACACACACACACACACACACACACTATCCATCCACTCACCACAGAGGACCAGTCTGGAGAGACGCTGCCTACACGAAAACACACACACACACACACACACACACACAGACAGACACACACACACACACGCTCTCTCTCTCTAACTCACACACACACACACACACACACACAGACACACCCCCACAATCCTGCTCTCGCTTCCTCTGCATCCGCTCACCACAGAGGACCAGTCTGGAGAGACGCTGCCTGCACCACAGCCAGCACACACACACACACACTTACCTGTGCTCTAGCAGCAGATGAGTGACGAAAGTGACTAAAAGCAGATGAATGAGTCTGCTAAATGAACAGAAGTGCTTTCAGCATGTGTGTACATCCGGACAGCGTGAGGTTGAGCCGCACTCTGGACCCCTCTCAGCCACCTGGGCGCTTTTCCAAGCACATGGTTCAGTGACGGACCTGGTACATGAACTCATATTAGGTGGTAAACCTGGTACGTGGTAAGTGGTAAAACTTTTAAAAAGAGGAGCCCCTTTGGCTTTGTTTTGCAATTGGGTCATTCCACATCAATTCAACCAGGGCCCACACACTTAGGGTCTCAAAAAATTCTGAAAAAATTACCAGGTGTACCTATGTTGCAGGAGACACACTGTAAAATTACTCTATGTAAGATCAATACTTTCCAAGATACAGCCAGTTTTACAGGGGAGGGGGTGTCGATTTTGTTCGGGTTCTTTTTGTCAAAGTTCACAAGCCCACAGCGCAGAACTAAACCATGGGAGGCTCAAATTTTGCATGCTGGTACATAAATGGGAATAGTATGTAACAAAATAGTCACGTTTGGTCTGGATAATCCTGCATGGTCATAGCTGTCCCCTCAAAGTTGATAATGTTATTGGAGTTTTGGCTAGGCTCTGTTTAAAGCCTTTAGAAGACATATTGTACTCAACATAGGCTCTTGATTTATTTTCCTTTACTGAGATAAGTAGAAACACTCTCACAAAAACAATGAACAGAAAATAAATTCCTTCAGGGCTTGAACAGCAGACCTTAGAAGTCTAAAAAATCATTTTGTTCTCATTTTATTTTCAGAGCACCTAAAACACCTTGTGGGAATATACAAAGATTTTTAAATATTTTTTTTTTTCTTTATTCTCCATGATCTTTTCTTTTTTAAACACCAATTTGACTTGTCTTATGCAAATCTTTCGTTTTCATTTTTCACCCTGAACATGGGTAAAATGCCCATTGACATCAATATGTTTTGTATAGAGCTGGGCATACATCCACAGGTGGCATGTGGTGACTCTATATAAAACATATTGATGTTTGGGGCATTTTGCCCATGTTCAGGGTGGAAAATAAAAGAAAGATTTGCATGGACAAGTCAAATTGGTGTTTTCAAAAAGAAGGGATCATGGAGAAAAGGAAAAAACATATTTAAAACATCTTTGTATATTCCCACAAGGTGTTTGGGTGCTCTGAAAATGATAACCAAAATGATTTTTCAGGACTTGTGAGGTCAAGCTGTTCAGACCCTGAAGGGATTTATTTTCTGTTCATTGCTTTTTGTGAGAGTGTTTCACTTATCTCAGTAAGGAAAATAAATCAAGAGCCTATGTTGAGTACAAATATGTCTTCTGAAGGCTTAAACAGAGCCCAGCCAAAAACTCCAATAAAATTTGTATCAACTTTGAGGGACAGCTATGACCATGCAGGATTATCCAGACCAAACGTGACGATTTTGCTACATACTATTCCTATTTATGTACCACCAAGCAAAATTTGAGCCTCCTATATGGTTTAGTTCTTTATGCTGTGGGCTTGTGAACTTTGACAAAAAAAGAGGCTGGACAAAATCGACACCCCTGTAAAACTGGCTGTATCTTGGAAAGTATTGATCTTACATAAGAGTAATTTTACAGTGCGTCTCCTGGGTAACATAGGTACACCTGGTAATTTTTTCAGAATTTTTGAGACCTAAGTGCGGGGCCCTGGTTGAACTGACGTGGAATGACCCAATGAGAATGAAGCCAAATGGCTCTTTTATTAGGAGATTTTAAGTACCCTGAATCAACTCACCCAGACAAGTCACTAAGCCACATACTTGAACCCCCACCACACACACACACACACACACACACACACACACACACACACACACACACGACACACACACACACACACACACACACTCTCCACCCCCCTGGTTTGACCGGTTCACTTCTGACACATTCATCCACAGAGAGAGGGCAACAGTGTTTTCCATTTAACACTCATTCCATATCTGCATTTGCATATATCCACACGCACATCTGTTGCTCAACACCAACATGTCAGACTGTGGGACCAGGACTATACTCGGGTGGCTTCACCAGATGTAGACTTTTCCAGCACAACGAGTAGGAGGATGTTGCTGACGCAGAGGAACTCAACTTCCTCCTCACTGAAACACACACACACACACACACACACACACAGGCTCATCATGGATCAGCATAGCACAGCAACAGTTAGCCTGTCTCCAGTGAACCTGTTTTTGGTGTCATCTAGGGTGAGCACACCTTCCCTGAGCGAAGAGAATGGCTTTGAGAGACACTGTTTACTCTGCAGACTTCATTGACATTGCAGTCCTCAGTGAGCACTAACCAGACACTGAACTCACCTCAGAGGGAGAGAGAGAGAGGGAGAGGGAGGGGTAGAGAGAGGGAGAGAGAGGGGGAGAGGGAGAGAGAGAGAGAGAGAGAGAGAGAGAGAGAAAGGGATTAAGAGAGAGATAGAAAGCTGAGGACTGTGTACTATCCGTGTCCACAGCATTCATTCAGCATGCACAAACCAGATGCTGTACATTAACTTCAGAGAGAGAGAGAGAGAGAGAGAGAGAGAAGAGAGAGAGAGAGTTCTAAAACTTGTGAGTTTTTAATAAATAAAATTGTTTCCATGTTCTGTTCTACACTATGGCAAGAGTGGTGGTGTGGGGGTTGCTTAATGTCTGTCCAGATCATTCACTAAAACTGCAAACCTGGAGCTCAAATCTGTCATTCTGCCATTTGCCTCAACATAAACTCTCAAAGAGCCGACCAATAGGAAACACACCACTACTGCAGCCTCTATTCAAACTGCGCATAAGAGTATCAACCAGCTTTCATTTCACTTAACACACCTTGTTTTATGATAACTCTTTTATTTGTGGCCTTCCGGACTGGTGGTTTGTGTGTTGTGTGTGTGTGTGTGTGTGTGTGAGAGAGAGAAAGAGTCAAGTTGAGCCAGGACACACCCTAGAGAGCTCCCTTTAACAGCATGCTTTGGCTGCTTTGTGTGTGTGTGTGTGTGTGTGTGTGTGTGTGTGTGTGTGTGTGTGTGTGTGTGTGTGTGACTGCGGGGGTTGTATTGTGAAGAAGCTGACAGGGAAGTTCAAAGGTGCCGCGCCAGGAGAGGAGTGAAGAGGAACGTCGGGGAGGGGGGGGGGGGGCGTCGGGGAGAGGAGGGGGGGTCTGAGCGCGGCTCTGGTCTGTCGGCCGTCTGTTCTGTGGGAAACTGGGATAGCTCCATTATCTGCTGCACTCCAGAGCCCAACATCTGTCAGGCCCACGCTAACATATCAGAGGCACACATCTGAGCTGCACAGCAGAGCACAGCACATGAGAACAGAGCAAAGAAGAGAGGAGCTGACCACAGCCCAGGGGGAGAGAGAGAGAGAGAGAGAGAGAGGGGGGGAGAGAGAGAGAGAGAGAGAGAGAGAGAGAGAGAGAGAGAGAAGAGAGAGAGAGAGAAAGAGAGAGAGGGGAGAGAGAGAGAGAGAGAGAGAAGGCCAGGCAATTGAAGGAAACCACACACATACACACACACTCTCTTTGTTCCTCCCTTAAATTCTAAAACTATATTCTTTCACCCTCTTCTCTCATCTTCATATATCTGAATAATTGTCATAAATCACTAAACTTTTAACACTAATACTTTTAAGATCCTCTACTGCTATTTATTACTCTTTCTGTTTATAACACAGTTTCCACCACACACACACACACACACACACACACACACACACAGCTATTGAGTGCCAGCAAATTTGGCTTGCGACACTTTTCACGAAATTCTCAGAAATATGGTTAAAGTGCAGAGGGCAGAGCGGGAAAGACCAGACCAGGGCATGCACACACACACACACACAGTGACTCATCTTGACAATCCATGCATGCACTCACTCTGAATAATCCAGATTTTGTATACACTCACAATCACGCACGCACGCACGCACGCACGTACACCACATACCCATCCCTCCATTCATGCCCAGAGTCATCTTCTGGCACACCTCTGACAGGAAAAGGTGACAATACCAGAGTAAAGCAGGCAAGTTTCTACAAGTGACACAACAGAATGGTGTGGCCATTTGGAGGCCACGGTGTGTTAAAAGACATGCACACACACACACACACACACACACACACACACACACACACACACACACACACACACACAGGTCTGCTGTGTAGAGGCATTTACTTGCTCAACACTCTGGAGCCTATAGGGCCAGGAGGTCAAGCTGCCTGCCCAAAACACACCTCTGAAAGCCTCTACTGAAGGGTCACACACACACACACACACACACACACACACACACACACACACACGCACCTTTCACCGATTTATCACTGCAACATTGAAACACATACAACAATGCTCCAAGGTTAATTTCATGGACATCGGCAAGGTCCAAGTTAGTTTTTTCCTCCCTTTCTCTCTCTCTCTAAGTTTCCATGCACTTGCCCAAGGTTAGGGGTAGATATGGGAGAGGAGAAGGGAGAGGGGCTGGTACGCCGCCAAGCGGGTCATGGATAGCCCAGTGGGGAGATGTTCATAAAGGCCAAGCACCACAAACACACACACATACACACACACAAACACAAAGGTGGGTGTGTGGAGAAACTGCCAATTCAAATCCACAGTTAGCCAAGTGACTCCTCATGGCCACTGTGTGTCCACATTAAGGCTACATCCACACTATTCCATTGTTTGTTTGAATCCAGAACACTTTTGTTTGTCTACACATGATCATCTTCACCTCTCCCCACACACACACACACACACACATCTACTCTTCTCCAGTGTTTTCAAGTCCCTGAAATGGAATAATTTGAAAATGTTCTTGGCCTCGTTTTCATTTGAAAACTCCATGGACATCACCAGTCTGATGGTTCTTCACTCTCCATGACAACTTTTTAGTAGCATGTAGTGCAGTGAAATTCTGCATTTTAAAAGTGCTGACAATTGTGTGAATGGTCATGTGATTTGAGCAAATGGTCACGTGATCCACGCTTCAGGGATTCAGGGATGTGGTCAAGGTTCCGGAATTGCAAACATGTGTCTGGACGGAGATCCTATGGACCCTTTCACCCACAAGACTTCCTTTTCAACATTCCATATGTTATCTTAATGCAGAAGAAGTAGATTGGGGCCCAAATAGAACGTTCAAGCATTGTTTTTGTTTACCTTGTTGAAAGGGTCCATACGTTATAAAAAACTAAGATCAGTGAAGGACAAATGGACACCAATACTGCATGGGCCACATGGGAGGACAGAGATGGGAGAATACCAGTGGGCTCATTCACACATGGGTCACATAGGGAGGCGCGTGTCTGTGTGTTAGCCTTGGTGTGAACACACACTAGTGGCTGTTCCAGCACATCCTGCAGGGCCTGATGGGTCTTAAACACGCAGACACACAACTGTGAGACATTTTTTCAACAGATGCGTAGGACTGGTGTCTTTTTTCAGTTTGTCTTTTGGCCTGTTTTTTTATTTGTTTGATTTTTTTTTTTTGTGAGCACATCTGTTTGTGATGAAGAGACTGAGAGCTCATCAGAGAAGTCTGTGTGTGTGTGTGTGTGGTGTGTGTGTGTGTCTGGCACATGATTGCAGAGATGGTGGGAGTTATTGTTTAAAGTAAACAGAGAAACATCCCAGGGAAACGCGACACCGTGCCACTTGAATTCAGTCCCAGACTCATCCTGTTCATGATATGACCCCCACACACACATTAATATTCTCTCTCTAATGTTTGCCATTTTCTTTCACTCCATTTCTTTATCAGTCCATCACTCACAGTCTCATTCTCTCTCTCTCTCTCTGTTTAATATACCTATCTGTCTCTTTCTCACTCTAGCTCTCATTTCTCTCTGTCTCTAATATCGCTCTCTCCCTCTCTCTCAGTTTGTTATGCCACCACTGTCCACTCCAGTCAGAGGGTAATGATTATCCCGGTGGCCAAAGTTCTATGGTAATTACGGTTTCATTCAGCTGGTTAGAACGCAATGCCTCAGGCCACGCATGACGCAGCTCCTGGAGATTGAGTGTGAGAAAGCGAGAGTGTGTGTGTGTGTGTGTGTGTGTGTGTGTATGTGTATGAGTGCCTTAAACAGTTTTAAATAACCAAATAACTGGTGAGCTTAATGTGAATTGAATTATGTGTTTTAAAGGGGCTGAGCTTTAGGACAGCACTGCATGTAAATGTGATAGTAAATGTGTGCATGTAAATGAGGCCTGTCTGGGCCCATTCCTCCTCCTGCTCTGACCGCTGATGCTCTGAGTGACTCATCAGGCTAATGAGGCGAAGCACGTGGTGCCTTCCCACCAGCAAACAGACACACACACACAGACACACACACACACACACATATGCACTACCCCTCTCATGTTGCGCCTTCCCTCCAGCAAACATCACATGACTGTGCTTACAGAAAGCCCCAGCAGGGGTAAACAATAAACAATAAACACACAGCTGGCTTGAACATAACACCGTCTCTGGGAGCGTAGCCTACAGTATATAGGCAGTGTAACCCAGATCTGGCCCAGATGAGGCACTCAGCTGGCCCAGAACTGGCTGGTGTGTGGGAGGCATGTGGGCCTTGGAGCACTGGCCAGCATTTGGCACACACAGCCTGAAACTGAGAAACCTCAGTACCCACATCACAGGAAGATGTGGGAGAAGATGCAAATGGACTGCAGTAATACTCATTACGGAGGAAGCACAGCTCTGTGGAGTGAACTCATTATGGGGGAAGCTTAACTACGTGCAGTTAACTTATTACAGGTGAAGCAGAGCTCTGTGGAGTGAACTCATTATGGGGGAAGCACAGCCACGTGCAGTTAGTTAATTCATTATGGGGGAAGCACAGCTAGGTGCAGTTAACTCACTACAGACTCAGGGATGGATTACTGCACGGGCCTTCCGGGCCCAGGGGCCCAAGGGGTCAGGGGGCCCTGAAGCCCAAGCCTTTGCATGGAATCATTGCCTCAATATCAACACATCAGGATGTAGGCTATGAATCTGATTGAATTTAGTATTGGCCATCCCCAAAATGCACCAGAATACAGGAAATCACATCAAACAAATTGAAACAATTCTGATGGAGGACCCCTAAACCCCCCTTCCACATATGCGACAATTAGCAGGGAGCCCTTAATACATGTGGGCCCAGGGGCCCGAAAGTTCATAATCCGTCCATGTACAGACTAAGCACAGCTACATGCAGTTAACACAGTATGGAGGAAGCACAGCTCTAAAGAGTTAACTGGTGGTCTAGTATGGTCTAGTAGTGACCTGTGACACTTCGCCCTAAGCCCGTACAGTCTGATTTAAGGACACGCTTATTGATTTAGCAGATGATATCATATCATGCAAAGTGGCTTACAGTACAGAGGTGCCCTATGATCAGTATGCTTGCCAGCTGGTTACTGAACTCTTGGTGTTGGTGACAGCATCTTCCTCTATACCAACTTCCTCCCTAACAGTTGACCTTCAGTAACATCACAAGTCTGCATAGTTCTGCTGCAAATCCAGCATGAGGAATGGACGTCACAGCTCATTCAGATTTCCATAAAGTCCCAGAGATAGCCTGAGTCTCAGATGAAAAACACATGCGAGAAGAAGAAAGAGAGAGGCCCCCCAAAAGCAACTGATAAAGAGAGAGAGAGAGAGAGGAGGAAGAGAGGAGGAAGAGAGGAGGAGGAGAGGACTCATGCTTTCTGCTTCCTCTACAGTACAGTGGAAAAGGATCATAAATCAGTCTTTGCATGGACGATATAGTGGAGACATCACCATGAGCAATGCAGAGTATCTCCACAGCGAGCTTTTCTAGAATGGTTCCAGCCCTGACGTGGCTAAGAACAGTCAGACCCCTGCCAGATGTATTCTAGTGTCTGTTTTTATTCTGTGAATGCTGAATTGATGTGAAGTACTGAATAATCATTCATTTCCAGCCATCTGGGTGAAAAACAATTGATCTGTTGGATCAGTGGCCTTATTTAATACACCAGGTTACGAAATGTGGATAACACGGTGCCACAGAAATGCCTAAAATGACAGTGTGTGAGAACAAAATCACAGATCACATCTAGAGGACCGGGCTGGAATGGACAGCATGTACAGTTGTAGATGACAGCAACTGTCTCAATTCAGACACAAAAGAACCCAAAGTTCACTTATTTTCATGGCACACCAGACATCATACACCTTGTTTCAGTGTGATTTCAGAATCAAGGGAGGGAACAAAAGGAAACGGAAAGTCAGATCCTAAAATAAAATATATAATTAATTTCGTGCTATTTAGAAACTCAAGTGTTTTACTGGGACTGTGAAAACTACTCTTTGACCCAAAACTAAAAATTTGTTGAGAATAGACTACCAGCGGCAGTGGTAAAAATGTGGTAAACTTTTTTTTTTTTACTTTACATGAGGAAATATACATTGTATTAAATATAGGCCTATATACACGCACATCAACTTACCTGCTTAAAATCAGCGACGAAAGTTATAAGTGTGCCATCTCCTTGTTTGTACTCCAAAGTGATGGAGTCGCGCTCACTGTCCGCCTCTAAAACTTCATTAGTGATTTGTCCATCAGCTAAGCGTACACGCACCTTTAATTCTGAGCAAAATCCCAGTGTAATTAAACTTATCACCCAGAGAAATAAACGTATCCGAACTGAAACCCGTAAAATCCACCTCGCAAACATCCCAAAACGTCCAACAAATCGCAGAAGCAGACTTGACTTGATTCTTGATAAGGAGTTCCGAAACGTCCCAGTTCAAGCTCACAAAATACTAAACTTATCTCAATCCGCCAACCTTGGAACATAGCCACGATCCTCTGCGCTGCTGGTATATAGGTCCTTGTTTTGTTTCCATACTTTTGAAGTAGTATAGAAAGCGGAGCATTCTGTGAATGTACTGGCAGATATTCTCTTTTGAGTGAACTACAGCTCAGCGCGACGCGAAATCAATCTCAGATTTTCACTCCGATCTGACTTCTCATTCAGGAACTTCCGACAGCTCCGGGCGGTAATTACAGACGCAGTGTGACACCTCTCAGTTTCTTTCAGAGACTTGTGCATGCTGCCTCGGTCTTGCTCTCTGTTTTTCTTCTCAACTGTTTTTTTTTTTACCTAACACTCACCGTCACTTCCTTCGCAATCCCAACTCCAGCGCAGTTCTTCCCTGGCCTCCAAAGTTTCACTGGCAGGGCTGCCTAGCCACGGACCCTTGTAAACTCTTAAAGGCATAGTGTACCAATCTCACGTTAGTTTAAGTATGAAAGTAGCCCAGACTGTGCATTGTATTTGCAGAAACTGATCAAGTCAAATACATTTTGAAGAATCATGTAAGTCGTCGCCTTTGATGAAGGTGTCAGCTAAAGAAATAGCTATAACTCCCATGATGAAAATACATGATTCACTCATAATAATAGGTAATGGAGTCTGCCAATGAATCATTAAAATTTACTTTACACACTTAGAACCTACAAAACAACTCTTGACATTTTCATTTTCTGTGCATACATGGATCACAATTAAATTCTACATTTTATATGACAAAATGCAATTTGAAAATAGGCCTGTGTAATTTGAGAACATTTGATTTAAAGCACATGCAAAATCAAAGTTACAGTGTTTGGCAAACAAATCTGTCGATTGAACTGTTATATCCAAATATGTTTTACCTAGTCAAATCATTGTACAAATAATGCCCTTGAAGAGTGACAGGAAGTGGTGGAAAGAGATAGGATGGGATCGGGAAATGATTGTGGGTCGGTTTCAAACCCGGGTCCCCACTTGGGACCCGAATGTGGTACGGACAATGCAGCCGCTTGCACCACAGCGCCACCACATGGTGCCCTTGACATTTTGACACTGAGAAAATTAAATAAATACAGAGCATTGAGATAGCGTTTGATAGGTTGATGGATTGCTTTGTCCCAAACTTGCTGACAAGTAGATTTAACAGATGGCTCAGAAAATTGGTGGTTGTGCGAAGACGACCCCCTCCCCCCTTTTTAAAGGAGAGCTTCACACCCGTGATCATGCATATTCTTGACTTTTTATGATGCCCTGGAGGGGAGAGATTGACAATGACTAGACCCAACTGTAGCACCACATACATCGAGAAACATCTGAAACTGTCCCAGGGATCAAAGCGGCACATTCAAAATGTGAAGTTGTCTCTAGAGGTTGGGATCTTCCTCCGGAGCTCTAGGCTCACCTGAGCGTCTCTGTCCTCAGGTGAGGCTAGTCTCTCTGGGTGGGCCCCAGGTCAAAGACTTCCTGAGGCGGGCGGCACTGCTGGTGCTCCAGAGAAGGAGAAAACAAGCACAGAATCAGAGAGCAACAAACAGCAGTGAAGAGAAGGAGAGGAGGAGAGAGGAGAGGGGGAGAGAGGAGAGGAGAGGAGGAGAGGAGAGAGGAGAGGAGAGGAGAGGAGAGGAGAGGAGAGGGACAGAGGACAGAGGGAGAGAAGAGGAGAGAAGGAGAGGAGAGGTTGAAGAGAGAAGGAGAGAGGAGAGTAGGGGGAAGAGGAGAGGAAGACAAATGGAGAGAGGAGGGGAGAGGAAGAGGAAGAGAGAGTGAAGAGGAGAGGAGATGAAAGGAAAAGAAAGGAGAGGAGACAAAAGGGGTTGATTGAGGCCCTGTCCATACGGAGACGCTTTTTGGGATAAACGCACTGGTTTTGCTTCGTCTTGGCAGATCGTCCAAACGAATCCTGTAAACGCAACGTAAACGCGCAGCGCCAATAGCTTATGACTTAATGGACTGAACAGTGTTTTTCCCGGTGTTTTTTTAATGCATTCTAGCTACTGTCAGTGACGCGAGAGAACTAGTCAGAAGTTATTAGGGAAGTGCGGTGTAAGTTTTAATTAATTTGTGCGTAGTGCCAGTGTCATTCATTTATTTTACATGTCTTACAACGTATATACATGCATTCACAGTCTAATGAAGTCAGATATGAGCATACAAAGACGCTTAGAACCCATGTTAAGCCGATGGTAGCGCACTAAATGCGAATGCGCAATTTGATGCAAAAGTATTGACTGTTACTAACTAAGGTTTTATAGCAATATTATAAATGTGGCGACGGAATAGCCTAGAACTTGGGTAGGCCTAGCGTTTAGTAGCCTAATTGCGGTGATAGCCAAAACTAATGTGAATCGCGGACTATCCTACAACCAAAGAAAGTAAAGGAGATTATTTGTACCTGCGTTAGCCAAATAAAGGACGGGACTGCACCCTTCACAAACCGTAAAAATTAAGTTTATTAGTTTTACAGTTGACAGTTCACCATCAGTCCACACAAACAATTCTGGTTTCCTTGCACTAGCCATTTCGTCGTAGCCTATTCTGTCTGTTTGTATAGCCTACAGCGCGCAAGTTTTGGTCAATTTCTGTAAAGAAACAGTGCCACCTATAGGCCTGGGATATGAAGTAACGTGGTGAGTCGTGTTGATATGGATCCGTTTGGACGCAAATATTCTTGATACGGTTCCAGGGAAGACGGAGGACAAAAAAAAGATCGGTTTGGTACGTGTGGACTAGGCCTGAGAGAAGAGGAGAGGAAGAAGGGATGGAAAAGGAGAGGAAGAGAGGAAAGGAGAGGAAGTGTGGATAGATAGAGAGGAGCGAAGAGGGGAGGGAAGGGAAGAGGAAAGGAAGGGAGAGAAGAAGGGATAAAAGAAAAGGAGAGGAGAGAAGCAGAGCAGAGAGGGGGACCCACTGGGCAAAGGAAGTGGAGGTGGGTGGGCGAGTGAGTGAGTGGACAAGCGAGTTGGTGAGTACGTGACGTGAGTCAGTGGGTGAGTGAGTGAGTGGGCAGGGGGTCAGGCAAACACCACCCATCTGTTCTCTCCCTCTCTGACTCTGCCAGGGCACAGAACCGACAAGGCAAGCAGAGCAGGAGCAGGCCAGTGTGTGTGTGTTTATTGTGTCCAATGTGTGTGTTTGTTGTAGGAGTAGACCATGCAGTGTGTGTGTGTGTGTGTGTGTGTGTGTGTTGTGAAAAAGAATAAAAACCTTGAAAGTAAACTACCAGCTGGAAAATAATTGGAGTTTACTCAGAGATCGGCCTCATGATGATCTCTATCAAACTTGATACCCAAGCACTTTCAACCAAAGTACAGAGCTTTCGTGAGAACTGTTGGCTCCTTAAGACAACGTTTCACCCATTTTATCACCCTCACCACATACCCGTACACACAAAGGTGTTTATGATTAACCAAACGTTCAATAATCAAGCCATCTGTCCAGCCAGGGAAACGCCAACCCGGCCGACGTGGCGACGCCGCTGAATCTGGTACACTCGGGCTCTCGTCTGGCACGTCTCTACCCTCAAGTGTGTGTGTGTGTGTGTGTGTGTGTGTGTGTGTGTGTGTGTGTGTGTGTGTGTGTGTGTGTGTGTGTGTGGGGGTGTGTGTGTGTGTGTGTGTGTGTGTGTGTGTGTGTGTGTGTGTGTGTGTGTGTGTGTGTGTGTGTGTGTGTGTGTGTGTGTATGTGTGTGTGTGTGTGTGTGTGTGTGTGTGTGTGTGTGTGTGTGTGTGTGTGTGTGTGTGTGTGTGTGTGTGTGCCCTGGACAGAGTGCTGCTTCCTGGAGTGCCCAAATCCCAGTAGCCCCGCTGAGGCCCTCTCCATGCCAGGCTGGGAGGGACACATGCATGTGGAGTTATTAGTGTGTGTGTGTGTGTGTGTGTGTGTGTGTGTGTGTGTGTGTGTGTGTGACAAAGCAGACCCACTGTCACCTGCTGAGTTGGGCACACATTCACATCACACCGCCTCGTGGGATATGGGGGCGGGGCTAAACCGACAGCGAAGTAAGCAGCAGGGGGTGGAGGGGGAGCGGTGTTTGTGTGTGTGTTTGTGTGTGTTAGTGGTGGTGGTGGTGGTGTGTGTGTGTGTGTGGGGGGTGTTCTTTTATAGATGAATCTCCTCTCTGATTTAGTGCAGGATGAATGATGCACTTTCACTGGCAAAACAAAAGTGTTGTTTTCCCACGTTCTACTCGAGTGGACTCACCACTCCCTCCCTCCCTCTCTCTCTCTCTCTCTCTCTCTTATGTCTCTCTATCTCTCTTGCATGTAGTCTCTTTTTTCTATTTAGCTCTTCTTTTTCTTTCGTGATATAAACATATTTGCGGTTGGTGACTCATAGAGTATGAATACTCAGCCTGTGTTTTTTAGTCCACATTGAACTCTTATCTAAATATGCATTCAATCCAAGAATGCATTCATGGGATACAGGGTCAACAAGCACTAAAAAAAAGTGATTTGCACTAAAGGTTATTTGAGTGTCAATGTAATCACTTGGTACTGGTAAATGGACAAACCATAGTGTTTAAAATTGGGTATGTTTGAAGGTTGTCAAGAGCATTTCATTATTGTGTACAATCTTGTGATTGTATGTGATTGAGTGTATGCAATTGTGTGTGTGTGTGTGTGTGTGTGTGTGTGTGTGTGTGTGTGTGTGTGTGTGTGTGTGTGTGGTGTGTGTGTGTGTGTGTGTGTGTGTCCGTGTGTGTGTCCGTGTGTGTGTGCGGGGGTGCATGTGTGTATGTCTGTGTGTGTATGTGTGTGTGTGTGTGTGTTTTCCGTCCGTCCTATGAACTTTTGTGAGTGTACCACTCATTATGTGCAGAGATATAAATTCAACTGGCAGAACGTGCCGGAACAGGGCCCATGTCTACTTCTTATTTAAGCATCACCACCTTTCGTGCCACGATTGCACTCACAGCCAGCCATGTGGTTTGAGTCCTTCTTCACCTTGCCTTTCATCTTTATGTAAGAGTAGGGGCTTGTAGAGACGTAGCACCAGACCGCGTAGACAATGCCGAGACCAAGCTCATTACAGCCCCATGCTAAAGCATCGCATGCATGTTCATTGGCACATCAAAGCACATCTCAACTTGGATCTTTACTTCAACGGCTGCAATTAAATATAACAAGCTCATTTCAGAGAAGTCATAAATGGTGATATATTTTTAGGGCTGTCAAAATAACTGATTAATTTTGATTAATTATTTGAGAAAAAATAACTGATTAAAAAAATTAGTGCAGATTAATCGAATCCTTATGACCTTTGACCCGAGCCGTTCTAGTCAGTAAAAATTAGACTGTAAAATGAAGGAGAAGAAAACGTGCTGCCTGGATCATTGATTGGAACATTTACTTTTAAAAAACGCCCTGATGGTGTTGATAAAAACAAAGTGTTGAAAATAAAGTCCTTTGCAATGTCTGCAGCAAGGTATTTGCATATCACTGGAGTTCATCAACTCTATAGTCGCACATCAATGCAAAGGAATAAGTGTTGACATTGAGGGGAGTGTTAATTTATTTTCAATGTGTCTCCTAGGTTATATCTGTGGCCTGAAATGCCTTGTATGTGAAGAAAAAACTTCTTCCCGAAGCAGTTTTGAATTTATTTCCTCAGCATATATAGGTCATATCATAGATTATTATGGCCGTTATTTGAACAGTGAAAATAATAATACGAATTTTTGAACTTTAATGTCACTAATGCTGATTATTCAATGATTCATTTGAATTTAAATATTTAAAATACTTTCACAGCAAAAATAATATATGCAATTAATTTAGATTAATTAATCACAGAGTATGTAATTAATTAGATTATTATTATGACCGCCCAAGCGATGGCGGGCGGTCATATAGGTTTAGTCAGATTTTTTTTTTTTTTCTTTTTTTTTTAATTTATTTTATTTATTTTTTTTTTTTTTTTTTTTCTTTAGGGTAGGGCAGACACAGTTTTCTGTGAATATCTCAAAAAACCGTGAGGGTTTAGGAGGACCATTTTTTTGTATGTTGATCTCAAGGGGCCATGTCAACCCTTTCCATAACCACTCATTTCATGTATAGCCACCTAGTTAAACACAAAAAGTAAAAAAATGAGGTGTTGTAATTGAAGGTATCTGTGACCTAACATAGTCAAAACTGCACGAAATTGGAAGTGTAGGATCATTATGACACCCTCTGTATGCACGCCAAGTTTTGTGGAATTCCGCTCATGGGGGCCTTACAATAAAATAATTTATGTGTACATTTAGTGACGCACACCAACAAGGATTCCCGGAAACTGAAAGACCGGGGTACACAAAACTTGGTGGGCATGTACCCCACATGGATAGCATGGAACCGTCATTCTTCGCTTTGATCTGTAGCCCCCCCGCTGGACTGGACCCCCAAAAGGCAGTGGGCAGACACAGTTCTCTGTGAATATCTTGAGAACTGTAGGGCCTAGGATGACCAATTTTTCCATTATGTTTGCCTCCAGGGGTCATGTTAACCCCATTCCATGTGCACACATGTGCATAAACAGATACACACGCACACACATACATTTACAGTAATCATAATTATGACACATACTCACACAGTAGACATATGTAACGCATGCATGCACATGCACAAACACACATACGCAGGCAAACACAAGCACGCACATACATACACACACACACACACACACACACACATAAACATAAATTTGTACACGCACACATGCACACAATTCAAGAATTTTTCCCGCCATCTACTCCCTGAATTTTTGGTCATTGATACCCGGACACCGAACCACCGGGTACATGAAATTTGGTGGGTTTGTAGCCCCACTAGACTTTTACGGAAAAATTTCATTTCGGCCCCCGGGACCATCACCAACCCCTGCTGGGCCCCCCTGAACCGCAAAAAACCCAGTTTTTCCTAAATAACTACCTGAACCGTGGCACTGAGGATGAAGAATCTTTTATGGTATGTTGGTCTCAAGGGCCCACATCAACCTGGCTCATAATTGAATGATTGATTTGCACCCCCACCCCCCGGTAAAAAATGAAAATGCAATATTATTCTGCTTTAATCGCCCCTATCTTCAGTTAAGATGTTCAGAACTGCACCAAATTTTATGTGTATGATTGACCTGGCATTCTCCGGGGGTATGCCAAGTTTCGTAGAATTTCATCCATGGGGGGGTCTAAACAAATTAGGTTATGTGTACATTTAGTGACTGTACACTTATTGGCCTGTAAATGGCGGTGCACACATATACACATGCACACACACAGGCACCCACATACTATCGGTATTAGAACGGCCGATACATAATTACAAATTCAGTAGGATTAAAAGAAAGCCAAAATAAATATTCATCATCATCATCATGGCTGCATTTTCAGTATTGGCGAGAAGTAGTCGCTTGTCCACTAGATGGCGATCGTTGCAGTGAGACGTAATTTTGTTGGAAGTTAAAAGTGGGTTGAAAAACAATGGACGCTTCATACAAGGACTGTAATTTACAGCTTAACATCTAATAAGGATAGGACGATGTTCACATGAAGTGTAATTCCCATTTCTTCTTGAAGCCGAAATAAATCTGAGGATGTTTATCGGACATGCTTGGTTTTACTGCAGGTACGCTAATCTTGTAATATCAATAAGGACCTAGGTAATGTTACCAAGTAAGCTGGTTGAGTGATGGAGGCATTTGATTGATTGCATTTGTAGAAAACTATAAATGCGGTTATACCAAGCAAATGTATAGCAGCACTGTTTGTATCTTTCGACTGTCATTTATTGCACGTGCTACAAAATCATTCTGTGCAATGGAAGATTTACCAACGCTACACCGGTCTGATACAGTTTTGCCTATACATCGGAGACTGAGACGCCTGTTTATTTTGTTTAAGTGCGTGCAGGTGTGAGGGGAATCGATGTGCTTTGATTACAGCTTGGTAGTTGTAGTCTGTGAAATTAAAAAGCACGCGTGTGTGTGAAGTATCCAAACAATGACACCTTCATTTCATTATGGCTGCTTTAGCAAAACACCTTAAGCTACTGTGTAGTGGGTCCCATTTAGAAGTGGCTACTTCATTCAAGGCTTTCCTTGACTCATGGAGCTGCGTGAATGTTATTACAACTTTTCGCCCGATATGACAGTTTAAGTCCGCTTGATACTGTAAGGCGTAAGCCATTGGTTTCAAAGGAGATTTTATTTGTGTCGCCAGCATAGCCTATTGACAATTTATGTTGTAAATAGGCCTACCTTATAATCCTACCTGTAGCTTAGGGAAGCTAACAGCTTTCTATTAGGATCTAGTTTGTTAGTTACCGTTTTGTCATAACTCCCTGATGCATTTTTGCATTTAGAATAGCCAGAGCGTGTATATCTCAATCGGAAAATGAAACAATATCGGTGCCTATGGACTAGGCTGGGTGCACCCAGCCTGATCTGCCCGCTATTTATTTTTTTTTGATTTCTTAAAAGATTGAGCTTGGTCTGATGAAAGCCAGACTAGCCATGGACCTCAGTTAAACAATGCAAGGGAACATGAATCAGCCTATATTTGCACTAACAATAACGGACAAAAGCTCTTCAACTTTGGCCCGTTAAAATGTGTATGAACAGTCTAGCGACGCATTTCATCAAGGCCCATTTGGACATGTCAGTTATTTGCACCACTGGTTAGATGTAAAACAGCATTTCGTTTCAGACTAGGCTACTGTTACTTAATTTGTGCATTAACAATAACGTTTCAGACTACTGTTACTTAATTTGTGCATTGACAATAAAGTATTACATGAACTAAAGATGACTAAAATCTTATGTAGATAAGAAACATTCACAAAAAATCCATCCATCCAAAAATGACCTTTGTTTTTGATAGCTGTTGAAAACGGCATGGAACTGACAGAGATGTTTTTGTTTAAAAATACATAATAAATAAATAAATAAATAAATAAATAAATAAATAAATAAATAAATAAATAAATAAATAACATTATGCTGATACCTTTTGCTTTTCCCAAATACAATGTAGCCTACAGGTGTAAGTGACCTTTCATCAATCCAGTTGCAATGGATGAACTGTGATGAACTGGCCTACTTGTGATTGTTTAGAGATTTTAAAGGTTTTATAACAATGCTACATCTTCTTTGGCTATTCTACAATCTATTCACCTTTTCAGCACCAGTAGGCTACTTTCTGTGCAGCCGCACACACACATACTCAGGCATGCCAAACAAGCATACACAAAAGTTTCAAGAGTGGGGATGGAGTAAAATATGGAGACAAATTGAAGTGTGATTTATTTTTCAAGGAACGGATGTACAGGACTGAGCGGCGGTCATATTTTGTACCGCTATACGGTACATCTAGTTTTTTAATCGATTGACAGCCCTAATTTTTACAAATGCAGATGCACCCTGATAGGCGAAGTTACTTTGCATGCAACTTCTAGCCAAAAGGCCTCCTTAAAGGATATTTCCGGTATTTAGCACTTTGAGTCCCTTTTCTGGTTTGTTTTAGATGAACTAGAGTGGTGGACACGACTTTCTAACTCGTTTTGAATTGCTTTTGACTGTTTCAGAGTGGCTGGCTGGACATGCACAAACATGTCCTTAAAACAACCCTTAATGTTCGTTTTCAAAACTGTGCAACTCACCGAGTGGTTAGTGGTGTTCGTTGATTATTAAAAACAAATATATCGACGCAATATATGATTTCAATCTGTGTTATTTGCTATTGTGGAACTATTTTTTCAGATACCTCACAACCGCGTATAAACTTCCACTCAATACTGAGTCTGAAGACAGTAAAAGAAGGTCTCGCGGAAAGACTACCAAATGTAGTGCAGTAATATCAACAAGCAATGAGTTTTCCAACAGAAATCAATGGGATTTTACAAAATGCCAAATAAAACACTACAGAAACTGTATTTCGCTATGCTACTTGTGTTGGAACATCAACGAACATCACTAACCACTCGGTGAGTTGCACAGTTTTGAAATTGAATGTTAAGGGTTGTTTTAAAGACATGTTTGTGCATGCCCATAGCCAGCCACACTGAAACAGTCAAAGGCGATTCAAAACGAGAAGAAAATCGAGACAGTGCTAAATACCGGAATTATCCTTTAAGGCAGAGGTCGGCAAATGGGAGACCGCGGTCCAAGTCTGGACCCTGACCTTATCCTATCTGGACCCGGACCATAATAGGCTTATTTAGATTTTTACGTAAGATTTCAAAGCTGCGCTAAATGTTTCGTTGGTTAGGATAACAGCATTTACTTCAGTAGCTTCAGGAACCATCATTTCGCTTGCTGGTACTCAACCAGTGAAATCTGTGCATTCTGATAAAGTCGAGTCAGTGAGTAAAGTTACTATGGTGAAGAGACTCACTGATAGCCTGAAACGAGCAAGGAGAGGAGACAGAACGAGAGATATCTAAGTTAGTGATAAGTAAGTTATTTTAAAATTATGGATTGCTCAAAGAGGAGAAAGCTAGACAGCAAGAACAGAGCTTTATATAACGATACGGGGGCAATACCACGCAAAACTTACACGTCCATAACGGCAACTAAATAGGCTACCATGGCATTGTGTTGCCGTTATGGATGTGACAGTTTTGCGCTGATTTGCCCTGGACCGACTCTTCTACATATTCTGAGATGGGCGATTTGAAGCACCTCTACTAGACAAAGCACATATTTTGAGCAAGCATAGGGTAGGCTAGACCTACCCATTTAACAGTAAACTGAGACCACAGAATATTTTACGATTTAAGAGGGCAATATGATTGATCCACCACAATCTAGTTACATCCATTCACTGCCCAACAATGTGATGTTCCTGGGTTTCCAGGATTTTGGGTCAACAAAAAAATAATACAAAAAATAAAATTAAACTTGTTGATTGATGGGTTTAAGGAACCACCTGTGGAATATCCATCCTTGTTTCAGCTCAAATTTTATTTTAAGTTCACGTTAAGATCTTAAAAATAGCCAAGGAGGACATTTTCCGTAACTGGACCTCGCTGAAGGTTAATTAAATACCCCTGCTTTAAGGTGTCTCTTTCCTCAACTGGAGTCAAAAGAGCACTGGCTGCACTGATCCTCTCTGGCTGAGGACAATTGCGTTTATCTTTTTCGTACTCTGGATTAACCCAGCCAGACAGCATGACTCTAACACCACATTCTTTAGTCGGAGGTCCCTGCTGGAGAAAAAAGGCTGCTAGCTAGAATTAGCCTGCTAGAGAGCCATTTGCCCAATGGGGCAGAAGTTAAGGGTGACCCTGACAGGGTTTAACCTCAGGGGTATAAAACATCCCACCCCCCACCCATCCCCAACTCACACACACACACACACCCTTTGTCCGCTGATTTAGTGAGGATGTGTGTGTTTGGGGGAAGAGGTATGGGTGGGCGGGTGAACTATGGGTTACCAGATTCCTCCCCTGCCTCAGAAATGGGAAGACTTTTCACCAGAGAGGGTAAACAAGTGGTGGTCAATGAGAGAGTGTTTACTTTGAGGACCCTCAGGATTTCAGGATGCCTTTATCGAGCAACACAAACAGAAAGACAGCCCCCCCCCCGTCTCCTCTCACCTGAACCAGTGGGTTGTTGGGATTATGGTGACATGGGCTTTGTTAAAGATGCAGGGGTGTGTTGTTGTTTTTCCAAAGCACCATGGTGACGTGGTCTTCAGTAATGCTGGTTTTTATTCTAATACAGTCTTCATTAAATGGCGGAAATCATCAAAAGGATAAATGAAACAGTCGCTAGTTTATGGCAACTCAAGCGTTTGGAAAAGACAGTCGATGGACAATTCACAATGCACACACACACACACACACTTTCACAACTCTGCATTCATCAGTTGCTCAGGGTCCAGACTGTAAAAACGAAGAATTCTGTCGAGTTCTCGGACTTTGTGAGCACCCAGCAGGCCAGGCTAGTCTCAGTGTCTGTCCCACGGCGAGAGAGACTACAACCGGTGAGTAATTGTACTGACCTTTCCGTGATGGATACTGTGCCTTAACTCTTTTGTTTGTTTAAGCAGGCAGACCCGTAGAGTTTTAGAAGAGCACACTGGTGTTGCTTGGGAGGGGATGATGTGAAAAGCCAACAGCAGTGGACACTAAAGGCAGCCTCCACTGTCCACTGCAGCTGAGACCTTACAAAACAAGTTCTTCATCAGTTTTAAAATACAAAGGTTCCACATTTAACTTTGTGCTGAGCACAAAGTTTTCTATCATTTAGACCAATGATGAATCTCACCTGAAAATATGGTTATTGCCAAATGAAATCTTACAGAACCCTCAATTTGAAGTGAAACATGTATGTCTTACTTTATGCAAAAGAAACAGAAGATTCTATATCGATTTGATTTATTGGATTCATTTTGCACACGTGGTTGCATACTGTTACTTTCTAAAACTGTTCTTCATCTTAAAAATCTAAA
>NC_063204.1:12712625-12730125 GCF_017589495.1 Alosa alosa
GAACACAAAAGCTTCTGCCGAGATGTAAGAAGACAATTTTTAAAAAATGAATTACGATTAAGCCCATGCCTTGGAAACTGTGTCTGTGAAAACATAAACCTTCCTCTCTTAAATCAGAGAGGGGGCATGTTTGACCTGCATGCGGGATGTTGTAACATAAATCATGGTTGGAGGAGTTGCATATGCTATGCTAAGCTGGCGTTTGAGGAAGTGCTCCGTCTCTCTCTGTGTAAGTGCTGATGGAGAGATCTTCTCTCTGCTGGAACACAGCTATCAGAGGCTTACCCTCATCTCCAAGACATTATTTGTTTGGAAACATGTCCTGTATCAGGATGTGACCAGGGGATTTCGGCCCTTGTCTCTCCCTGCTCTGTTGTTCTGCTTTTGGACGTGATGCTGCTTGTTTTTGGTTCTTGTTGTAGTGTAGCCCAGTTGTGGCTGGCTGCAATGCTGTGTCTGTGAGAGTTTGGGAGGGGATGGGAGTGAGCACAACACACAAACACAGACACACATACGCACACACACACATATACACACATACTCACATGCACACATGCAGTGCACACACACTACAAACACACACACACACACACACACACACACACACACTCAGTCACACAAACAGTGAGTGGTCAATGGTCTGAAAAAGGTTGAGAAACACTGGCCAAAAATAACACGGCGGTTCTGCCAAGGATTGTCAGGCTGATGATGCCAGAATCAACTCCTTGTGCAGTGATGCCCTGGCAATGTTTTTGAGATTGGTTATTCTGGCATCTTCTCATATATATGGCATATTGGGCAACATTTTATTTATTATTTTTTTTGTTAGTAGACAAATTATCATGACCATCCAATCAGAATGCATGGCATCTTTCATGAGGTTTACCTGCATGCATTCAGAGGGTGTCATGATCATAACCAAAGGCAAAAAGATTTTTTGGGCAACAGCGAATAGATCATACCCCAGGCACAAAGAGAGAGACATTTCACATTCAGATGTGGGAAAGGTTTTCATTTTCCAGTTATCATTCTTAGTTTAATGTGTCACATTCATTCAGCTCAGTGCAGGAGGAAATAAGATGATCAGCAGTCCCTCTCTCTTTGTCTCTCTCATCCTCCTCCCCATTTCTTTCTTTCCATCTCTCTCTTTCTTTCTTTCCATTTCTCCTTCATTTTCTCTCCTTAAAATACTAATGAGAGCCCATTGAGCCTATAGGCTAAGCATCACTCAGCTTTATTATGGGCAATTTCCTGAATGATTTCTCTCCCTGCTCACCTTCAGTTGTTCCTCTTCACCTCTCCTTAATGAAAATCAGCGAGGACAGGGATTCGATTACGTACAGTAAGATTGTGTTAGATTAGATTAGGCGGTGGACCAGCATCATCAGGGTTCGTGCAGGAGATCTCATGTTCTCTCATGTTCTGAGGAACTCCTTCCTTACAAACAGACAAAGAGAGGAAGAGAGGTGTATAAACTATCCAAGTTTACTCTCCCCTACACACACACACACACACACACCAAAGGCATGACTGTTTTCAATTTTGTGCGTGTGGTCTGGTCAGGCAGTTGCCACTTGGACATCAATTTGATTCTAAATGGTTCTCAGCATCCCTACTCTGATCTTCCTACATGGAAAAGTAGCCTACATCATGAGAGGCTAACTCTTCCGCCACATTATAACAATAGTTATAGTCATAGCCTAATTATAATCATACCTGATTGTTAGCAGCCTATCTTGATGCTGGAGATCCACAAAATACAAAGTCATTGTAAGGGCCTATTCCTAGTAGATTGACACTTTGTGCTGAAAGCGAACTATGGCAGGCTGGCAGCCACCTACCAACATCTCTGAGAGGAATATACATTTCAATCAGGGATGAAGTGGAGGCTAAACGCAGTTTATCCGCCTCTGAAATTTCAGAAATAGAGTTTATTAGAGTTGTAAAAGAGGCAGTTGTTAGATATGTTACGTTCCTTATATCCATAGATAGCTGTACTGCCAAATGACTAACCAGTGCATGCTTTCTATCTTGTGGTAAATGTTTCAATAACAAAGACGTTCATTAGTCTTTTAGGTTAGATAACCTCACCTCCTCAACCCTTACCCTGAACACCGAGTCCACTCCTTTACTCCCTCTTCACCTATGACTGCAAACCGGTACATGGCTCTAACACTATTGTCAAGTTTGTAGACGACACTACGGTGATTGGTCTCATCAGCAACAACAATGAGATGGCCTACAGGGAGGAGGTTGAGCACCTAACATAGTGGTGCACCGACAACAACCTGACTCTTAACACCAAGACCAAAGAGCTCATTGTGGATTTCAGGGAGTCAAAAGCTAGCACACACACCCCTATCCTCATCAACGGGACTGAGGTGGAGCATGTCACCAGCTTCAAGATTCTGTATTCACATCTCAACACCTCTATCCTGATCAAAACGGCTCAGCAGCGTCTCTTCTTCCTGAGGAGACTAAAGAAGGTCCACCTGTCTCCTCAGATCCTGGTATGGTGAACTTCTACCGCTGTACCATCGAGAGCATCCTCACCAACTGTGTCACAGTATGGTTTGGCAACTGCTCTGCCAAGTGAATCCATATCCTACTTCAAATATTCAAAGTCGTAACCTGTGTTGTGTTTACCGCTAAAATGATGGCTAACATGACTTGTCACATAAACATTGTCCATCTATGTCCATGGCAATGACTGACATATGAATAAAGTCTATCAAAGTAAAGGTCCAAAATTAGATCTGATAAGATAGCATTTTAAAGTGTAACTCGCCACTTACACTCGCCAAAATGCAACCTAGGGTCTTTTTGTGAATGTACCCCGGTCAAACTTTAGTTTAAAAGCATAATTATGTCGGAAGCGCCACTTTTAAGCTTGGCTGTATTGTCGTTTTCAGGTCAAATGGCCTTTTGAATGAGAGTGGTAGGGGCACTAATATTTTGATGCATCATCACATTAAAATCACTATTTTTCAAACACTAAGAAGGCTCGACACAACATGAAACTTTTATCAAAGTATCACCAGGGTCTCACTCACCAGGGTCTGTACTAAAAAGAAAGGTTTTGGACAACTCACTTCTTGATTGGCAAGATGGCAGCGAGCGGAAAACCCAAGTGAGTTGTTCAAAACCTTTCTTTTAGTAAACTCTGTTTACAGTACACAAACAATTTACTCAATGCTCGAGTTCATGTGTAGAGACCTAAAGACCTAAACCTAGATGTAAAGTGTTTCTTGCCGTAGGTTTTCTACACACACACACACACACACAAACACAGACACACACGCACACACATACAGTATACACACAAGGTAACGGAGGTGTGTAAAATCTCCAAGTCCTAGGCAACTCTTTCAGCAATGTTCCCCTGGCAATGTTCCTGAGTATGGTTATTCTGGCAGATTTCCATTGATATTGGGCAACATTTTGGTGGGAATGTTTATCCTCTGGCAAATTATTATGAACTTCCAATCAGAACACATCGAAACTTTGATGTGTTTTTTTCTGAAGCATTGCTCAACAAGTTGCCCCATTTAGCATCACCTTAAAACACTCCTATTAAGTCGCCCCCACATGTGAAAAACTGAACAAAAAAATACACGTTTGGATGTCCACGTGGCTGTCTCTGCGCCATGTAGAGAGGTTCTGCAATTTCTGTGCAGTCTGTTTCACAGAGTGATCCCAGACATTTTTGGGAAAACAACCTCAAGCTGCAGAGCGCTAACATCTGGCTGACTCAAGGGTTTGCACATTTCAGAGTGTTTAGGTCAAGTTTATGCTGGTTGTTTTTGGTTAGGGTTGTCAGGGGGCGAGAAAGGGGAAGATAGAAGGAGAGAGAGAGAGAGAGAGAGAGAGAATGGGAGAGAGAGAGAGATGAAGAGAGAGGGTGAAAGAGATGGAGAGAGGGGGGAGAGACAGAGAGAAAGAGGGGGATCAGGGTCTGGGAAGAGGAGGGGAGCCCAGCTGTGCATAGCAGGAATCTGGAGGAATCCTCACAATGGAGGCCATCAGTACAGGGGCCCCACGCACTCATGTACACACACACACACATGGACACACACACACATGGACACACACACACACACACACACACACACACACACACACGGACAGACACTGACCTCCAACACAGGGCAACCAAAGAGAAAACATAGCCTCAGAGGAGACAGTCAGTGAGTCAGACAGACATATACACACTCACACCATCAGTATGATAATACAGACACACACACACACACACACACACACACACACACACACACACACATACAGAGGGAGAGAGAGAAACATACACCATACATTCAGACATACTCATGCACACACACATACAGTGAGTCAGACAGACATATACACACTCACACCATCACTATGATAACACAGACAGACACACACACACACATACACACAAATTCACAAACACACGAATACACACAGATAAATACACGTCCAGGTATCTGTCTGACCAGCAATATTTCTCATATGTAATGTCGCCAACGGTTTGATGACTTACTCATCCAGGTCAAGACTCATGGATATCAGTCTCTTACATCTGTTTCAGAGATAGCAGGAATGCTGTTGAGCCACCGCAACCACACGCCCTACAAATGAGTATATGCAGTAGCAGATATACACCTGGGAGTTTTATAAAAGGGCGTCAGCAGAGTGATTTACTGTACACTATATACATACTAACCTTATTGTGATAGCTATGCCATGGAAATGCTATGAAGTAAAAAGGATCGATGTGTGAAGTGGCACTCATCTGGTCTGGAGTAAGCTGTGATTCTGTGTGTGTGTGTGTGTATGTTTGCATGTATGTGAGCCCTAAACTGTATCCTGTGTTGTGCTTAAAGGGAAACTTGGCAGGATTTCCCCCTCTGCTGGATAAATTGTGCATTATGCTATTTCAAACTGTGGGAAAAGGTAACGATAAAGCACATGGATTTGTTTACAAGCTAGCGAACGGTTAGCATAAGTTTGGTAGAACTATGTGGATGTTACAAGGTAAGAAACACGATTTAAAACAAGTTTCTTGTTTCTCACTTCTCTTTCCGGGACGGTAGTCTCAATGTTGCAAGGTTGGTTTTCCACCTGGGGACGCTAGGCGCAGCGGGGAAAGTCACCATTTTCACCGAAACAGGTCATTTAACCATCCAAATGATTTCTAAACGGGTTTATTACGTTTAAGAAGGACCACACACACCTGCTAAGATAGACACCACTCGGATCTCAGTCGCTTTGTATTTATCCCTCTGATCAGTGACGGACCAGTTCCCAATTAAGGCCATATCTCACACAGCTGAGGGCCAAATCTGGTCCAAATCAGTTTCAAACCTGATCAAGATCAAGAGTAGGATTATGATTAGGATCAGGATGAGGGTCAGGATCATGCCTGGCTGGTCAGATGGCTAGAAGGCTGCACACAAGACACCAGAGTAAGAATTCATCTGCTGACAACTGTGACGCCTCTGAGTGCTGTCGCTGTTCTCATGGGTGTGGCTTTGGTGCTGATTTGCTCTCTTTAGAAAAGCCGTACTTTGGTGGCCCCAGAAGCACGTCTGCACGTATGGCTTTGTTTTGTATTTGATTTCTTTTCATGCATTACAGCTTAACACTACTGATCTACTGACTAAACCATGCCTTGTATATGTTGTATATGTTTTTTAAGTAAAATTCTTTAATTATTTGGCAATTTCCTGTCCCGTGTTGTCCTTGTTTTTTTGTTACAATTCTGAGCCAGAACGTAACACAACAAATAGCTAACGTTCCAAATAGTGACAAAACCAAAATAAAGGTCACAGATAAACAGCATGCGAGGACAATGTGTTTCTCATTGGTACTCTTTAATGGTTATCCCTGCAACATCCTCTTTACTCCTCAAGAGGGCTTCATTTGTGTGTGTGTGTGTGCGTGTGTGTGTGTGTGTTTGCGTGTGAGGGAAGTGTTCACGTGTGTGTGTGTGTGTGTGTGTGTGTGTGGGAAGTGTACAGTACATGTGTGTGTGTGTGGGAAGTGTTCACTTGTGTGTGTGTGTGCGTGTGTGTGTGTGTGTGTGTGTCAGTGTCAGCTCCCTCCTCAGAGACGTATATGTTTGCAGGATGGAGGAGCCATTGCTAAGTCTTAATTACAAAACCAGAGGGACTGACTGACTCTCTTAAAGTGCAAAAAGAAATATGTCAGATGAGAAATCCATCCTACAACCTCCACACACACACACACACACACACACACACACACATACAGTACACACATACACATACAGTACACACACCCTTTCTCTGCCCAGACTGGTTTTATCCTCACCAGAGGAGAGAGAATGGTACAGGAGATTCAATCGGCCCAGATTAACATTCCAGCCGCTTTCTCACTCAAACACTTTCTCTGACAAACAGAAGACGTGCAGGAGATAAACCAAGATAAGGAGACAGATGGTTTTTACTGAGGTGAAATTACTTCAACAACACACATTCTGGTTTCTCAAAGACAGCATGCTGAAAGTCATTAGGCTATGATACATACTTGTGGTGTGGGTGAAACTTGTGATGTTTTTGTAAGTCATGAAAAATCAAACGCTTAAAAAACAATCGTTACTCTTTAGTCCCAGCCCAGGGTATAATTTAAAATGATTTAGCGTTGTTGACTATTAGACATTAAACTTCATCTTCAATATCAATCAAAATTTTCATGAAATTGTTAACCTTTTCAGGACCTGAACAATCAAATAAACATGAAAATCCGTAGAAGCTAGGCATGTGATGGGAGTTAGCTGTTTATTGTACATCTGCAAGCATTTTAACTGCCTGACAAACTATTATTAGATGCAAGTCAATTTGGCATACTTAAATTTCTATTGCATCAAACCACCCACTAACACACTAAAGCTTTAAATCATCTTATCAGGTTTTTATTTGATGTAAATCTTCTAGTGAAGGTGCAGTTTGTCCTTACTCGAGAGTTTCCAGGAAGTAGGTTAACTATAGGTTTACCTCTGGTTGCTATAACAGCATCAAAAGCCAAACAATCATTATACCTACAGAGGATCAACATGGAATAGCCACCTCTCACACTTTTAATGTTGAGTTAAACAACATACGTCAATTAGCCTTGTAAAGAAGTGTTTAACACTTTTTTATTTTATTGTCAAAATATATAAACACTACCCTGATTATGAAGAGTGGTCAATTCACAATTTTATTCAGATAACGCAATATCTAAACAAACTACAAAAAAACAACAAAACAGTATGACATTGTTGGTACATGAACAAGTTATGTGAAGTATTAAAATTGAAAATGCACACATTGATGATGGTGAACATCATCAGGTTTTCTAAAGACAGTAGTGAATAACTTTTATTCACATTTCTTCAGACTTCAGAGATCTTGATTCATGGTGTTCACTCACCACTGGAGACTATGACAGAGTTTCTATCATCTCATAGCCCAGGATGTGAATAGGTCTGTATGTGTATGTGTGCGCCTTCATGTCTGTCTGTGTACAGTATATTTGTGTGGATGTGTTTGTGTGTGTTTCATCATTTTTTGTTCCGGATCAATCCAGATTCATCTGTCCCCTCAGCTCAAACTGAAAAGGGGTCAGCTTTCCTCCTCCGACTCCCCTTCCCTCAACTTCCAACCAATCACGTCCCTATGAAATCATCATAAACTCGCGGCTGTCTTAAAGGCACGAGATACATACTGGGATTTGTAAATATGTAAATATCAAGCACACATACTGTAATGGGTAGAGAATGATCCTACTGCTATAATTTATTTATGTTCTCATGGGGTTCAGACGGATCTGGTGCTACTTACACAGAGTGACAGAGAATAATAGCAAAAGTTCTGAAAAAAGTTCTGTCATCCACTCTGCATTTAAAATGACCTTAGATGACTCAAATGGCCAATAGACTTATTTTAACAAAGTGATAAGAAGTTCCAATAAAAAGCATTCAACTGTCCAACCTACATCAAAGATGAAAGGGTCTTAATCTGAGAGTTGTCAAATGGGTCATAGACCATTTCACAAACCGGCGTCACAGAGCACGTTAGTGAAAAAGCCCCGTATCCTCCAGATCGTGTTTGCTACAGAGACATCTTTATCTTTGGCACATTGGTGGGTGTGAGGGTAAATGTGTGATAGATTCGAGCAAGCCCCCCCAACTTAATTAGCACCCTGGGTGGTATTGGCTGGCCGAGAAAGAAGTCCCTGTTGCAACATGGTTCCTCTGTCAGCCCAGAGCAGTGTTTTATGCTTTATGGCCGACTTAATTAACAGGCTGTGGGATACCAAGGGATGAGTGCACGCAACAAGACTCTCAGTTGACGGCACGCTGCATTTAAGAACACTCTGCTTTCACATAATGCCACACATGTACAAACATTGGATTTACCCTCGGTTTTTTTCCAGGGCTCAGGAAAGACAGGCAATTACAGAAACCGGATGATATAAAGAGGACAGAACTGCCTCAAAGACTTATTCCCTATTTCCTGGCTCAGATAAAGAGACAATTTGGAAAGTGATTAAATAAATCAAAGGAAAAAAAAACAAATGTTTGTGTTCTACTAAAACACTGTAAAGCGGGGATTACATTAGCCAGCGGCAAGCAGCAGGTTTCCTGTTGTTCTCTATGGTTCGGCAGCGGAACGGTGGCGACGCTGGCGTAACGCTAGCGTTAAACAAGCTGAGCGTTGAACTTGGTTTAACTTTCAATGTGCAACACGAGCGTATTCAATTGTCAGTTAAGGCAATCTGTTTGTGTTACCACAGGAACAAGATAGAACTTATTATGGTCTGAGTGTTGCGTTACGCTTGCCGCTGCCGCTGGCTAATGTGACCCGCGCCTAAATCATCATAATTCACACATAAACCACCAAGTAACAAGAGCGTGGTCAGTACTTTACATTACAGATGTCATATGGTCAAGATAATGGCAAAACGGATGTAAGATTGTGGTCATAATCGAGTAGTTTGAAGCCAATATTAAGGTGAAATAAAAGATCAAACACTTTGACAGAAACATACGGAGCCCAGGAGAGCTCACTTTAAGTGATATTTTTTCTGGTCGTGATAATTTGTGAGCACGTTTTCCTTTAATTAAGCCCTCGAATTTATAAAACGTGGAGCTGCTTTTCCCTTTAATTGAGCCTTCGAATTAATACAACGCGGACTTCGTTGTAGGCCTAAATTGAGCTCTCAAATATGTATTTCGTGCTCACATTTAGTAATTCCCGACATTTTCTCACCGCTCGCTGTGCTGTGGTGGCAACTTCGTGTTACCTTGACATGGACTAGGCCTACAGCTGTCTGTAACAGTTCATATTGGTAATGTGATGATAACCGTAGGCAGCTAATTAAAGACTTTAGGTGGTCATGGTTTATAGCGGACTTCTACTCTTTATAGCAGGGGCACTGTGGTGTCAACCGCCAGCTATGGAGACCCATAATGGGGAAATTCTACTAGGCTACAAAGGCTACTCGGGGCTCTGTTGTAATGACCGGGTTTCCACTATCTCCTGGATTGTTGACTTAACTGTGAGGTCTAGAAGTCAATCGAAGCACATCACAGGGACAAGATCCCAAACAATTACAACACGTAGACCTACTGTTGGTACAAATAGGCTACTGCGTATTAGTAGTATAGCCTAATACCCACCCAATACAATAAGGTTCCCTCTAGCGCCCAATGGGCTTCACCATATAACCCACATGCACACCAATGATGCACACAACGAGGTAAGCTTTGATACGGACTATGAAACGGGTGACATAAACAGTGGCGTTCACGATGCTCAGCTCACACCGTTCGCGATAAACACCACAGCTCTGCATACACTTGGACCTCAACAAACACTCAAAACTTCGGCAAACATTCAGCTGGACGATGATGGAAAGGGGCCTGTACAAACACACAATAATCATCTGTTTCTCCCACCTACAGCCTACCTAACGGGGGCTATATCCAGGTGCACTGCAATCAATGAGATTCCCTCTACGTCACTACAAGCTTTACACACCTCCCCACGCCATTCCCCGGGATACCCCTTGACACCACACTATGTTTTTGTGCACACAATTTAATTTCTTCGAGCCCACGCTTTAATTATTCGTGGGTGCGTTTTAGTAGATCGAGATCTCGAATATACTATAACATGCTCATGTTTACATGTGTCAAGACAATATTGAGTGCACGTTTTACAAATTGTGGCCACGTTTAAGTAGATCGTGTACACAATGTTCTATAACCATGTTCACAAATTGTGCTCGCTTTAATAATCGTGGCCCTCGTTTTTTAAAATGCGGCGCTGCTTTTTAGTAAATAGTGCACTTTCGTTTAATAAATTGTGCCCTCGCTTTACTATGCTTAAAATGAAAGCTCAATTTAGTAAAATGAGCTCACACTATAGTAAAACGAGGGCAATAATATAAATTGTGCACACGATTTAGTAAACCGAGAGCACAATTTAGTAAAACGAGCGACGATTTAGTAAAACGAGTGCACAATATAGTTAAACGAGGGCACAATTTAGTTAAACAAGAGCACAATTTAGTAAAACGAGCTTACAATGTAGTAAAACGAAATGCATTCTCTCAACATGCAAAACATTTTATGACCCCCTCTAGGCCCTCCTCGAAACATGAAGGGTAAATTAAGTGAAAGTTAAGTTACTCAGTGACATGACTGGTCCTATATTTGTCATAAATATAATCTCCCTAAGTGATTATTCCTGTTGTAGACTTCTATTCTGCCTGACAAAGGCAAAATGCAGTAACTACGAAAACAATGAAACTGAGAAAAATGCCTTTAAAGTTTTTACAATATCCAGCCAAATGTGTTGTAGGTAGATTACTAGTAATACATGGTTTATAGATTGGAGACTGGAGGCACATTGAGTCCTAACTCAATTTTGTCCAGTGGTATTATGGTTACTAACGCATAGCCCAAGTTTCGTCTATGTATCTACACTAATGATAGAGACTATTTCACAAATCACAGAATTTAAACATCCAAAAGAAGTAATAAAGCGAGGCTTGACATAGCGTTGTCTGGTCATCCTAGCTCAACTCGTTTCACTAACGCCAATCCAGGATGAGTAGGAGCGACTAGGACAAGCCAGGTGTAAGTAATTCGGAATACGCGCGCATTCTCGTTTCTCCCTCAAAGAACTCATGTTTGGAATAAAAAAAACGCAGAAAATAGCGTCATTCACACAAAGTGAACAACCGTTTTTTTAAGTATATTTTTTTGGGCTTTTTATGCCTTTAATTGACAGGATAGTGGAGAATGACAGGAAGTGAGTGGGAGAGAGAGTGTCAGGGTGGGATCCGGAAAGGACCCCGGGGCGGGAATCGAACCTGGGTCGCCGGCGTACGGTGCAGGTGCCCCGGCTGGGGCGAACAACCGCTTTTGATATAGACTAACAATAAAGTAAAGTTTTCCTTTTTTTAATGGGGAATCATGGCTATTTCTGTACAAGAGCTGGAGTAGGTGAATGCAAATTTACATATGCACCGTGTGCTTTCTTGTCTTGGCACGCAACGTCATTAAGAAAGGGCTTGCCACTGCAAAGATGCACATAGTATGACTATATATACCTTTATATTGTCTTTATAACCGAATTAGTTGAAAACACTTTCAAAAAATTGTCCCTCCACTTCAAATCAACTACTAAAATTATAACCATATAGTATTAGGCAGACAATCTGTTTTGTTTTGCGAGTAAATACATGTAGCAAATACTTGTAGTATATAAATGGAGTAAAGCTCTTAAAAAAATCACATGGAGGTCTGATTTGAATGACAGCTGGGTGAACCAATAAGACAACATAATTAACATTAGAATGAACTATGCCTGGCTGTTGGGGCCAGGCTAGGTGCAGAGAATAAAATCCCCATGGTAACTTATGTGCCATCTCTTTTGTGAAACCAAGTCAAGGCTAAATTCATCCAGCATAACCAAAAAATCCCAGCTTAATCCCTTATCTAGGTTTTGTGAAATACCCCTCTGGACTTTTTCCACATATTGTGGAAGATTTCCTCCGATCTTCAGATGTCCAGTAGCCAAGCAAATCAGGTCAAAGGTCAAAGACAGGTCAGAGTCAGGTCAGAGCCATTGCACACCCTTAGAGGAGACTGACTCCTCAGCAGCTCCGTCTCTGGGTGGGCACCCAGGTCTAGCTTCCCCTCCAGGCTAGCCTTGGTACTGCAGGACACGACTACAGTCTTAAAAGGACAAACGCTTTGCACTTTGGAATCGCAGCAGAAAATGAGATCCCTGAAACAGAAGAGCGACAGATGTCAGGTGTGAGGTAAGGTTCTGTGAGGTGTGTCCAGGACTTAGGATGTTGCATAAATCACAAACTCAGCACCAGTGGTAAGAGAACAGATACTGCCAGTCCACCTTAAAAATAAAATATACAATGAAACCGGTTAGCTCACAGCACAAGGAGAAATATACACCGAAACACACACACACACACACACACACACACACACAGATCAATCTGGTCTCTTTGTGACAGCACAAATATTCCCATTGACACTTCAAAACTTCAAAAGCAATATGCCAGTCATTAAATAAATAGAGCTCCTCCTTTGATTGGTCTAATATAAAAGCTGCTGAGTTAAAAAAAAGAACTCGCTGTAGCTCTTTGATTTGCAGAGCTGTTGTGTCTCTCTGCTATTTTGAAGAAGCAACTCTGACATCCCAAATAACCAAAACATCTAGAATGATCCAAAACACAGCATTTAGCATGGCCAACCCAGAGTCTACAATGATTGTGGCATATGCAAATTGATTTTTTTTCCATTACTGGTTATTATAGTATATCAGTGGTCCCCAAACTACGGCCCGCCACCTCATTTTGGATGGCCCCCAAAACATGTCCGTGGTATATAGCATCTGGCCTGCATGGGGAGCACGACATCGTCAAACTATAACCTCCGTAATTTCCCCATTCATTCTCTATGGCGAGTCTTAACAGTACATGTAATACTCTTTTGTCCACTGGTGGTTGTTTTGGCACTGTTTCGCGTTTGCCATCGAAAACTAAATGAAATGTATAGTAGGCCTACCTGCAAACAATGTAAGAGGCCTATGCTGACTGTATCAGTGCTCAAAGTATTCTACAAGTTTATCAATTAATTGTTATTAACTAACTAACTTCTATTCAAGTCATATTTCTGGGACTTTTCTGGGATAATTATTTCTATTTTTTTATTCACTGCTCAAATGTTCATACAAATTCAAAGTTCTCATCAGATGAGTGAAAGTGGTCATTTCAGATGTTTTTGCCAGCACTTCATAAACTCTCATAGTTTGAGAACTTCAAATTCATTTGTAGGCTATTGCTTGTTCACAACTCTTGAGCTGTGTATGCAAAGACACAGAGTTCAGAGTTTACACATTTTGAATAAAAATACACTTTTGGGACTCCCCTGCCAATACTTTTGGGAATGCTATTTTATTAGTATTTGAGCTACATTTTACACTGATATGGCATGATTGCAATATAAACACAGCTAACAATGGTATTAATTGTTGTAATTGCAGTAGCCTATGATTAAATGTAATGGAATATTCAACTAAGGTATAGACTGCTGTTGTTCACAGCACTAAGCTATTTATGGTTACTGATATACTCCGAGTCTCTGGCCCTCTCTTAGAGCCAGGCATAGTGAGCTGGCCCTCGGAAGAAAAAGTTTGGGGACCACTGTAGTATATGATTATTCTGGCTATTATGGTAGTTAGAGAGACCACAGGTCATCCAATAGGGAACTGGACAAGTAATTCAGACATTACTTTGAAACTGTGTGAGTAGCTTAAATGAGATTGCATAATCAACGGAGGAGATTTGGCCATTAGTGATGATGTTTCTGTGTTGGAGAAGACTGTGTGCTCTCACAAAGATGGGTGCTCATTACTCTTAGCAGAGAGTGAGAATAGTGAGAGAGGGAAAGAGAGAAGAACAAGAAAAGAAGAGAGGAGAGGTCACTCTGCACACCACAACCAGCAGGACGCTTACTTACACTCTCACCACATAGCACTTCACAGCACGGCTCGTAAAGCTCACTTCTTCTTCCCTCCTAGTGACATATTCTCAGTTTTTTTCTTCTGTGCCTCATTGAACAAAAGACACACCTTTATGTTAGCACACGGGGAGAGAGAGAGAGAGGTGGGGGTAATGATCTAGCCCCATATGAGAGAGAGAGGGAGAGAGGGAGAGAGGTGGGGGTAATGATCTAGCCCCATATGAGAGAGAGAGGGAGAGAGGGAGAGAGGGGGGTAATGATCTAGCCCCATATGAGAGAGAGAGGGAGAGAGGGTGGGGGGTAATGATCCAGCCCCCATGAGAGAGAGGGGAGAGAGGTGGGGTAATGATCCAGCCCCATAATGAGAGGAGAGGGGAGAGAGGTGGAGGTAAATGATCTAGCCCCATATGAGAGAGGGGAGAGAGGTGGGGGTAATGATCCAGTCCCATATGAGAGAGAGGGAGAGAGGTGGGGGTGCAATGATCCAGCCCCATGAGAGAGAGAGAGAGGGGAGAGAGGTGGGGTAAATGATCTAGCCCCCATGAGAGAGAGAGAGAGGGAGAGAGGTGGGGGTAAATGATCTAGCCCCACATGAGAGAGAGAGGGAGAGAGGTGGGGGGCAATGATCTAGCCCCACATGAGAGAGAGAGGGAGGGGGAGAGAGGGAGCCCCATGGTGGGGGAGAGAGGTGGGGGTAAATGATTCAGCCCCATATGAGAGAGAGAGGGAGAGAGGGGGGTAATGATCTAGCCCCATATGAGAGAGAGAGGGAGAGAGGTGGGGGTAATGATCTAGCCCCATATGAGAGAGAGAGGAGAGAGGTGGAGGTAATGATCTAGCCCCATATGAGAGAGAGAGGTGGAGGTAATGATCTAGCCCCATATGAGAGAGAGAGGGAGAGAGGTGGGGGTAATGATCTAGCCCCATATGAGAGAGGGAGAGAGGTGGGGGTAATGATCTAGCCCCATATGGAGAGAGAGAGAGGAGAGAGGTGGGGGTAATGATCTAGCCCCATATGAGAGAGAGAGAGAGAGAGAGGTGGGGGTAATGATCTAGCCCCATATGAGAGAGAGAGAGGTGGGGGTAATGATCTAGCCCCATACATGAGAGAGAGGGAGAGAGAGAGGTGGGAGGTAATGATTCAGCCCCATATGAGAGAGAGGGGAGAGAGGTGGGGTAATGATCTAGCCCCATATGAGAGAGGGAGAGGTGGGGGGTGGGCCGATCTAGCCCCATATGAGAGAGAGAGAGGGAGAGAGGTGGGGTAATGATCTAGCCCCATATGAGAGAGAGAGGGAGAGAGGTGGGGGTAATGATCTAGCCCCATATGAGAGAGAGAGGGGAGAGAGGTGGGGGTAAATGATCTAGCCCTTACATGAGAGAGAGAGGGAGAGAGGTGGGGGTAATGATCTAGCCCCATATGAGAGAGGGAGAGGTGGAGGTAATGATCTAGCCCCATATGCTTAATCTAGGCTGTGCACACACCGATAAGCTAGCACAATGCGAGACATAAAGAGAAAATAAGAAAGAGAGAGAAAGAGAGAGAGAGAGAGAAAGAGAGAGAGAAAGAGGTGGGGTAGGAATGATCTATCCCTGTGCTCCGTTTAGACCAGGCCGTGAATGCATGAACATGTTTCTCTCTGTGTCTTCTTTAGTACACTGACCCCTGGTGGCTACTTTCAGTAAGAGCTGAACCTCACAAGCTCAACGACAACACACACACACACACACACACACACACACACACAACCTGACGCTGAAAACACACACTGGTGTGTGTGTGTGTGTATAGTTACGTTCACACCGCAAGTCTTAATGCTCATTTTTGCTCAGATCCGAATTTTTTTTGTTTGTTTTTTTTGGCTGTTCACATGACCTTTTAAAATGTGGCCTATATCAGATTCCAGTGTGAACTGTTTGCGGTTTTGAACTGGCCCGCATGCGCAAAAGAACAATAACAATGACATCAGCTAACAACAATCTACAAAATCTCTATATTTTGAATAAGATGTCAGAGGTGCTAAACTGGTAAATTATCCATAGCACAGACTGATTCTAGCACAGCCCTGCATTCTACATTTCGCTTTCTTCTCCCTTACTGTAAACTCAATTGTGAGGTATATCATCACCAGTCATCAACCATCCGTGTGCCTGGCCCCTCCTCTTACCCATCCCACCTGAAGTCCCATCCTTGACTGCTGTATTACTGTCCCCCTACCTGGATTCTGGCCTGTACAGCCCCATCACCTACCTATGACAACTCTGCCCGGATTCTGGCCTGTCTGCTGACCCACCACTTGCCCCCTGACAACTTTCTTTCCTGACACCCGGGCCTTGGACTATCACACTTTCTCTCACTAAATCATGATTAATGCTTTATCATACCGGATCGTAATCATCCCACCTCTTGTAACTTTCACCTCAGGTGCTTTAAACACCATGTCCCATTCTCCACACCTGACTGTCATATGCATTTGTCATTGTTTACAGACCTTACTGTCCTATTGACCCTAGGGCAGATGGGTCAGGCCCCTTGAGTCGGGATCTGCCTCGGAGGTTTCTTCCTATATGTATCTCCAATTCTAGGGAGTTTTTCCTCCCCTGTTACCCTGTTACCCATGGGCCTTCCTTCCTTCTTTCTTCCTTTCTTTTCTCCCTCTTTTTCTTTTTCTCTGATTGCCTACATTCTGTAAAGCGCCATGATACATGTGTAATGTTTTGGCACTATATAAGCACAATAAATTGAAATTGAAAATTGAAATAAAAGTCAAATCCGCCTTGGTTGTTCACACTGCGGCCGCATTGAAAAAAATCAGACCTGGGTCTGATTCAGGACCACATATGGAAATGGTCTAAATCTGACTTGAAAAAATCAGATCTGGGCAAGATTTGAGTGTTCACACTACTGAAGAAGTCTGACCTGGTCACTTAAACCCCAAAAATCAGATTTGGGCAAGATTTGAGTGTTCACACTACTGAAGAAGTCTGACCTGGTCACTTGAACCCCAAAAATCAGATTTGGGCCACTTTCGGCTGCAGTCTGAACGTAGCCTATGTGTGTGTGTGTGTGTGTGTGTGTGTGTGTGTGTGTGTGTGTGTGTGTGAGACAGTGTATGTTTGTGGACTGTATGAGGAAGTGAGTCACTCAGTCATGTGTGTGTGTGTGTGTGTGTGTGTGTGTGTGTGTGTGTGTGTGTGTGTGTGTGTGTGTGTCTCTGTAAGTGCTCTTATTGTCAGGGTAATTTGATGGAATTGGTCCTTGAACACTAATCAGGCTGGCGCAGGAAATTAGGGGCTGCTCGGATGTGCATGTCTAAAACGGGAACACACTTGTAAGAGGTGAGAGTAGACGGGGTGGACGAGGGTCAGGAGACGGCGAGCAAAGCAGATGAGGGATGTGAGGGAAGTACAGTGTGTGTGGGAGGGGGGGTATATGTGTGTGTGTGTGTATGA
>NC_063204.1:13035125-13117625 GCF_017589495.1 Alosa alosa
ATCCCAACAAGCAGATACCCCTAAGGTCCTCTCCCACACAGAGCAGAACAGTCGTACCTGACCAAAGGACCCTTTCCCAATCAAGGAGTCAATTTCATAGCGGTCCATCCATTTCTCCCCATTCTTGACGATGTAGTCATAGTTGTCGTCGTCGTAGCCATCGTTAAAGACCTTCCTCTCCTTCTTGTGGCTGGAGTCCTCCCCCTGACCCTGTTGGTGCCGGCGCTTCTTTTTTGCATAATAGACCTGAGACAGACACAGAGAGCACATTAACCCACTAGGACCAGGACCACAGGAGTAGGTGAGGACGCCAACAAGCGAGAGGAGTTTAATCAGCCCTCGGCAGGAGAGCAGAGGCGGCAGAGTGGAGTCTTACTTCATTGATGTGTTTGTAGGTTTTGATCAGGTCAATAGAGAGCTTCCTCAAAGGGGCCAAAGTTGGGTCACGGAAACACTGGGGCATGTGCCTCTGCAATAGGAGAGAGAAGGACATAGGTGAGACCATAGCGCACAAGCACGTACACACACAAATGATTTCTTCCTTTAGATTTCATTTATTCATTTAGCTGACACTTTTATCCAAAGCTACTTGCATATGTCCATTGTTACAAGGGCTAGTCTCCCCTGAGACACTTGGGGTTAAGTACCTTGCTTAAGGGCACAGCGGTGGCAGGTAGGAATTGAACCCACAACTTTTCTAGCTACCGCATGCTAGCCCAGCTCCTTAGCCACTACACCATCGCAACACCTAAACACTAATTTGAGGCTCCAGGATAAATGAGTGAGTGAGTGAGTGAGTTAACCGAATCACTTTAACATACACGGCAGTGTTTCCCATACACGGACTAATCTTTGGCGGGCCGCTATAAAATCAACACTGGCTGCCACACATTAATGTTCTTTGTTGTAGACCTACTATAAATAAGATAAAAATCCTTTCATTGAGCTGCGCTTTTCACACACGCAGCCTTTCCTTGCCCCGCCCTGCTCTCTCTAGTAATGGACCCACCGCTCCTCAACTGCATGTACATCTAACAGGATTGTTGTTGGCACATAGATGCATTGCATAGAAGACGACTGGCTAAATTGCTATTAAATCCGCTTAGCATTGTGACCATGCTGCGCAAATTTGCTCAAAACTGCTGTGCTAAGGTCTTATCACAACATAGTAAATTGGGGAGACCAAACTAAGTTATGTTATGCAATCAAGCCGTATATCTAAGGTAACATTATAATACTGTTTGGATGTCGAGCTTAGCATGATCAGTTACAGCTCCTTGCAGTTATCTATTAATTTTATTGACTCTGACACTGAATGTTTGCAAAATCCCAATGTAAATGGAAAAATGTTTTCCAAGACTCAAAAGGGCTTGTCCCAAGGAGAAGTACGAACCTTTATTCTAAATAAATACATATAAAACATTATGAATTGCATCCACACATATCAGTAGCCTTTTAACCGTGTTAAAACCGCAAGCCTTCCTCCCTCACAAATGTCTTAGTGACAGGCACTCAATTATACCGAACTGAATTAGACTATACACCTACAATGTATTGACATCAGATCCGTGTAATAGTTTAGCTCACAGGCAGGATGTGGCCTATGCTATTAGGCTTTAATTCTAAATAATAATTTTGGTGTTGTTTGTATTAATATTAAAGTACATTTTTAAACTGCTACTACAAAATTCCCTGATAATTCAGGACTTTGCTAGCCTGAAAACCAGCCGAACTTAGCCCCGCCCACAACATTTGAGGTCCGGAAATTCGATCTGAAATTGTTCTGTTGTGGAACAACTATGCCCGAGCCAGAGCTGTTCAGACCAATCAAACTGGGCGTGTTGTTCCTCATTTGTCTGAAATCTCTGATTGGCCACCTGTTTGCTCGAAGGGTTTGCAATAGCCTTCCCCAGCTGTTTCTAGCATCGGTGTGAGCGGAATAATGTTCAAAAACGAAGGAGGGCAAATATCCGTTTTTCTGAATAGCCTACCCTGCTACGCATTTTGTGGTCTTCGATTTCACTACCAGGTGTTGTACAAGATATTGACAGTGCAATAAAAAATAAAAAAGTAAACAATGTTAAGGCATTTGTGGAGATGTATGGTTCAGGTGTTCTTCCTACGGCTCACGGCAAGCTATTTCGTAGCTCCCATTGTTTAGGTCTATCCAATTGAGTGCAGAGGCATTTCCCCCACTGTATTGGTTGAAACATGCCCCATAATAACGTCCCAATGGAGCAGTATCAGACTTAAATTCTGACTTTGCCCTAAAAATTATAACATTCCCTGACTTTCTATATGTCTGGAATAGACTTTATACAATTTCTATGATATTCCAGAAATTCCATGATCCGTGAGAATCCTGTGAAGTGTAGGATTGAGTCCACTGCCAACCAGAGTGAGGGTCATTTTCAGTATAAAATTCAAGCAGTCTAGTAGGCAGTTGCTTAGCAGTAGGCATAGCTGTGTGTGAAAAATGTGGGACAATGTGTACTCGTTTTACAGTCAGCCATGTTTGATAATGCAGGACAATTCAGGGACCTCTCTGTGTGTGTGTGTGCAAACCTAATTGGCACCGTGCAGCTGTGTCTGGTCACTGTAGGGCAGTACAGCGTGTGTGTGTGTGTGTACCTGGTTGGCAGTGTGTGTGTACGTATATGTCTGTACCTGGTTGGCAGTGTGTGTGTACATATATGTGTGCGTACCTGGTTGGCAGTGTGTGTGTGTGTATGTGTGTGTACCTGGTTGGCAGTGTGTGTGTGTGTGTGTGTTCATCTGGTTAGCAATGTGTGGCTTTGTCTGGTAGGGTAGTACAGGACTGTGCGTGTGTGTGTGTGTGTGTGTGTGCGTGTGTGTGTATGTGTGTGTGTGTGTGTGTGTGTGTGTATACGTGGTTGGCAGTGCGTGTCTGGTCACTGTAGGGCAGTACAGTGTGTGTGCGTGCACGCATGTGCGTGTGTGTGAGAGTACATACCTGGCTGGCAGTGTGTGGCTGTGTCTGGTCACTGTAAGGCAGTACAGTGACAGGCGGCTCTGTGCTCTGCGGGAGGCGGTCACTGTACTGCTGGTGGGAATGAGGCATGGGAGCAGCCATCTGAAGACCAGCAGCATGGAAAGAAAAAGAGGGTGCCAGCCGGACAGATGAAGTTTTGCATGCTGAGGTCTCTCCTCCTAAAACACCAGCCAAGAGGAAAAGAACACCGTCAACACACAAACAAACATGGACGCCACGCACGCTCAATCACGATTATAGGTTAATACACTACATTTCCACAATTGGGTCGAATCTTCGACTTATCGAATGTCCCAAATGTTACAGCTCCTTAACAAAACAGAAGACTGAAGCTGTTCACCTGTTCTTCAGCCTTAGGTTGGCTCTGGGGCTCCTAAATGGGAAAAGGCTAATTGAGCTACACAGTTTTTTTTTCATTGCCGGAAGAGTTGTATGGTTTCTGTGCAGCCCCTGCACCACAACAGGTCTAAAAACTCCACTGATGTTCACATGTAGTCTGGTGACGCGGGATGCAGTGCCACTCAGCGGCCAGAAGGGGGCGACTGACTCAAGGTTTAATTCCAGCACTGTTTAGATCGCTGTCTGAAAAATCACAGCCATTTGATTCACTGAGGGTTAGCACTCACTAATATTAAATAGCTCAAGAGATGCTAAATTAGTCTTCAAATTCAGCCATATTACCTCTCTCACAAGCCTGCAAGAATTCTGCTCACAGCCTTGCTTCACTGACAATAATATGGTTTGTCATGGCTGTGTTGAAATATGTTGGATTTTACACTGAAATGGCAGGTTTTCCTTATTTTTAAGTTCATTTTTTAAACCTAGGGTTATCCTTGCTGTTTGACTAAATAACCTCATTGTTAGCTGAAGGAAACATGGCCAATTGGTCAATAGGAGCACAAAATAATGTGATTTTACCATAACAGTATTTTAAAAAAAATACATGTCATAGCAAAAAAATACAACATACACTGCATAAAATATATTATAAATGTTGAATAAAATAAACAGTCACATAATAAAAAATATTATTGAGATATAATATTTCTATTCAGTGCATGTCTCTCTGAGCAAGTGCAAATTCTGAAAATTATTAAGGAGCCTCCTCATTTCTCAGCATCTCGCCAGGCAACACAATGCAGCGCAGCCACACAGAAGCCCCAGCACTATTCACAATCCCAGCAACAGCACCTAATTAGCATAGCCTATCACCAAGAAGATACAGTGTGATTTGGCAAGCCCATCAATGTATAAGCCAATCACAGAAGAGTATGCAAATAACCTACTTTTGTTGCCAGGGCAGAGCTGCTTCCATTTTCCAATAAGAAAACAAGAAATAAACAAGAAATAAAATTGAACTTTGGCACACTTTGAGGCTGCTACGGCACACAGGAGCCCAGCAGCAGAATGCTGGCTGAAAAGCTGGGCTTGCTGAAGCGGCTAGAGACTGATTCAGCTGACCTGGCCAAGGCGGGGCAAACTATTCATATCACCCACAATAAAACACTTCTCAAAACATCACCATACCGGGCACGGGCAGGGGAAAAAAAGCTATGACATTGGCTTAAAAAATATGTAATATATTAATAAATAGGGGGAAAATATATATTTACAGTATATACAACAAAGGAGGCTGTGTCCTTGCCATCCTTAAAGGCACAGTAAAAAACCTTTTTGTGTTGTGTGTCGTGGTTTTCATAAAACAAACCAAATGGACAGCTGAAATAAATGTGGGTAAAAATGCAACAGTGAGGCTATTTGTGCTTGGATCTGCAGAGCCAAGCAGGGCTGTTGCCTGGTGCGTTTAGCCCCTTACAGCGGCACAGCTCTGCTGGAGCCTGCTGTGTGCAGGGTGTTGTGCGCCTCGTGCAGGCAGACTGGAAGCTACAGTACCCCAGTTACAGTGGAGCCGGGGCGAAGATCAGCCTTCTAGCGCACACACACACACAACAAAAGACACGTACACAAACTACATGCATCAAACACACATACACAGTACATGTACAATATGCAGACACAATACAATCGTCACACAGACAGATAGACAGGGCCAACACAGACACACAGACTCCAGCACCCAGGGCTTTTCCAACACATCAGGAGCATGGCTAGCCTTGCCACATTCCACCATGGTGGAGCAGAAGCAGTGAGGTGGGAGCCCATCTTCACCTCCTCCACACGTCACACACAGAGCAGTGCCAGCTGCCTGGCCTGCGTGCTACTTCTCCAGCCGGGGAGCATCTTCTCCCCGAGCCTTAGCTACCTGCGAGGCCTAAAGGGAGGGGGACCAGTAAAGGACCAGCAGCTCTCCACAGGACCACCACAGTTAGAGCAAAGGGGCTACAGCCATGAGCATCACTGACTTCGATCCATCCTGAACAACACTGTCTGCTACAGAGAGACACTGATAATCGGTCGGCCGTTACATGTCTGTGCCACTTCGGATAAAGAAAAAAACAACAAAAAAAGTGTCAGCTAAATACCAGTCACTTCACTTCACATTCAGAGAGGGAGAGAGAGAGAAAGTTGGACGTACAGATGGCTTATGTTTGAGCGCCTCAGAGGTATTGAAAAATCCTCCTTTTTTACACTTTGCTCCAGTCAAGTCTGTTCAAGCTGTTGGGCTGGTTGCATAACAAGGTAGAGAAAAGAAGGGGAAAAAAACGTGCACAGTCCGACCACCCACACTATGATGGACAACTACTGTTCAATATTAAACACGCTCGTGCTGTAAGGAAAGGTCTTTGATTTAATAAAAAAAAAAATTGTGCAGTCATCCTCGATGCAGCAAGGAGGACTTTCGATTCCAGGTCATATAATAAGTGGGCCTGAACTAGAGGCTAACATCAGCTGTATTTATGTTTCAGGTAACTCCAACACAGACATACACAAGCAGTGTTTAAGTCAGGCAGGGCTAGCCAGTTACACCTAAGCGAGCAGGTAGAAGCTTAAACGACACTTGTATCCTTCTCTGGTCTCCAGCAGCCGACAGAACAGGAAAACCTCTCTGTTCCAGCCTACCTCGCCACAGCCAGAGGTGGGGCCTTTATCTGGCCGACCCCTCGTCACTCTGGAAGGAGAGCCCAGCTACTAACCAAAACACCAACAGCAAAGAAGCACAGTGCCACTGGGCTTTTCACAGACACCGGAGAGCTGGACCTAGTGGTCGATCTAAACTTCTGTGGAGAGCGGGCAGCAGCACTGGCCCTAATTGTGAAAGTCACCTCACAGAACTAGACAGTGTCAGGATATTGAAACATACTCTTCATATATGAACCCTAATGTCAGTTCACCAGGACCAGCACAGTCAGATCAGACTTAGCTGGTCTTAACACAGCCAAGACCGGACGCTCAGTGCTCACCTTACCCTCTACAGTTAGGACAAAGTTTGTGGAGGCCCTGCTCCTAACAACCCATCTCATGGTGGACACTTCATGCCCACATGAGTGATTTGGGCCTGAAGTTCGACACTGAACGCAAGTCCCTGAATGTAGACAGTCAGTCACTGTACAGCATCTGGGAGGGTGTCAGCACCTGAAATAAAGTAGTGAGCGAGTGAATGAATGAGTGAGTATGGGCAGGGCAGAGTTCAGGGCCTGTGCTCTCCTTTTCACACACACAGGTGCCAGGGCAAAGCATCTGTCTGAAGACCACAGGCCTGCTGAATCATGACGGTCCACTATGCGGTGGTCATGTGTGGGGCAAACTGGAGACACGCAGGAAAGGCTGGAGCCAGACTTAATGGCAGTGATACAGCCTCCTACGACGAGCCTGTGGTCCAACATTCAACCATGAAGGTCACCCATGAACATTCAATAAGCCCTGTTTCCAGGGGGGGGAAAAAAACAATGCTCAATACACCAAAAATAAACAGCACAGCAGAAGAAATGACATTCGACACAAGAGAGGGCATCAATGAACAAAATGGAGTCAGTTGACGGTCATAGAAATCGTGAAATGTTTCACATATGACGGTTTCACATATTTCACCCGCTACCTCCTGATATAAGCTTATTTAAAAAGCTTTAGTAAAAGGTCAGTGTTCACTTCAGACCTTTCCACTATGTTTGTAAAACACTGTGGCGTATACATTGTCTCAGAGGAGTTATGAGCAATAAATTCAACCTAAAACTTCATTAACAAGATATCTCAACATCAATAAACATAACCAATAACAGACATACTTCATATGTATGGAAGATACATGGAAGTTGGTTCTGAAGCATTTCAGTGGGAGAACAAGCCATCCTTCTCTCACTCAGTATTCTGTGTAGTTGTCATGACCAAAACAATAATATAAGGTGGCTGACATGGTAAACAATGTATGTGGACAACATGTTATTCAAGCACTGACAAGTGTATAGGGCTGCTTGCCTGACAACATTAGGATATTCACAGCTCACAACAGCCAAGGAGCAAATAAATCTGAAATAGTGCAATTCAATTCTCCACTGCCCGAGTTCAGTCACCAGTTGGCCAACATCAATTAATATCTACTCACCTGATATGAGAAGACAATGATATTTTTAGAACAGAGGTGCCTCATAGCATGACACTGTATCTGGTACAATAGGTAACGTTAGGTTACTGTTGACAAGAGTGACAACACATGTAGAGGTATTTTAAATAGATCAAATGACAACTAACCTTTTGTTTCCAACTGTTTTACTAGCTAGCTACCTAACTAGCTTAATATCACATATGACATTTATAAAAGAACGCCAACTAGCCGTCATGCTAGCCATGCGACACAACTACAATGGCAACTGTGGGATAATAGCTAACCATAGCAAGTACATTGAATAAACTAGGTTGTCAGTCAACAGAAATTCGGAATGCTTGCATCCTACCAATCTTATGACGTTACAATACATTTAGAAACGCCTGAGTTACTGCCTTAAATACTGTTCCAGCTGACAGCTAGGGTGACTGAACGGACATTCAATGCATGGATTGCGGTCTTGTTAACTATTCGTTCATATGTAACACAGATAAGCTAAATTACATGAATGATGCTGGGCAATAATGGCAAGCTAACTTATATAGTATACTTAAAATTAGGCATTCATATCATACGATTCCATGACCTAGGTGTTGAATTCACTTAGTGTTTACATAGAAAAATATCTCCACAATTAATAACAATATGCAAACATTTATGAAGGTGCAACTGTAACGTTGCAGAAAGGTTAAACGCACATTATTTAGCTAATCGTTATTATTTTTTTGCTTTCAATTGGCAACGATACCATCAGCTAAGTTAGCGATAGCTAACCTTACCCGCGATTAATTCGTGGTGATGTCATGACATCACTCTTTGCTAACCAACGCTTGCCGTTAGTTATACTAGCTGGGATTAATTCGACCTAATTAGACAGTAACGTTATTACACTGACTTCTTAAAACAGCGATATGACAATAGTGGTCATAACCATTATAATAGCCACTATCGCCTAATAACTAGTTAGCAAGCGAGCTAGCTAGTGGGCAAACGTTAGAGTCCGCGAGCTGATGCAAGTTAACTAACGTTAGCTAGCAAGCTAGCAAGGTTGCTATCTTTAGCGAGCTTGCTTAACATCGCTTGCCAATATTACGGTCAGCGTTTAATTCAGGCATGACTTGACGAACAACATCTTATTTCAAGACTATATTAGTGGTATTTGGAGAAAAAACAACCAAATTTGTATATTAGACCTGCGCTGAGCTACCTGGGCAGCCACAAAGCTGGTGACAAATCTGTCGACATCATCTGGCCAGCAGCTTGCTAGCCATCATAGCCTGCTCAGTTGTCAGCTAGCTGGCGAATTCACTGATGACAAACCCGTACCATAAACGTTACTAAAGACCCAGATCATAAACATGTACCAGTAAACCACCCAACGAATCTGTGAAAAAATATTAGCATTTTTTTCAACCACTCACCTTTGATGGTACGATCTTCATTTAAAGTGCCAGAACCAATATGGTGAAGGAACTTATCCAGCTTCTCTATCGTTACTTCCAATGAGACACCCAAAATTTCGAACCTGCTAGCTAGCTAGGTATTAAGAGATAATACTTTCTCCTTACACTAATATCAACTAAAAAATGGCCTGCCAGGCTAAATCTGCAAATATCGAAATCGCCCCTGCGACAGTCATCCTTAGTTAGTGGTCCAACTTCTAAACTGTAGCTACCATCACCCGAATGCAAGCTAGCCAGCCAGTTCAGCTAGCCTGCTAGTTTGCTCGGTGACTTTAGCTAACAAACGTGGCTAACTAGCTTGCTAGCTAGCAAGCTAGCCAGCTGTCTATTATACCGTTCGTAAAACACATTCGGGTTGTTCGTTTTACAGAAAATTAAATCCAGACAATACTCCTACTCGTCATTAAGTGTAATCGGCGACGCACACTATCCAAAAAACATTAGAAATGATGACACTACCGTCAGATAAAAGCCTTAGTTTGGACAAGATTTTATGTCAATTTTCACAAAATGGCGCGCGTTCCAAACCTGCGCAGCGAACCGGCCCGGTAGACCCGAGACACGGACAACTATGTTAGTTCGGCGCCGCCTAAAGATAGAACAACTGTGCTATATCGTTCGACTCTTAATTTTCTCAATCCGATCCAGTCGACGCATTGCTTTCAAGACAATTGTCACTGGTATAAAAGATGACTGCATTATTCCGGCGGGAAGGGAAAACATTTGAAAAGGTAAAAAAAAAACGCTACTGACAAAATGGCGACAACCTGGACTGTTACCATGACAACTGTCAATCAAACTAAAGAGTTCCCGGATGCATCAATGACGAGTAAAAAAACAACGTAGTCTGGTGTCATAATCTGTCAATCAACAAATGTAACAGTTTTCACGTCATGTAAATCAGATATTATTTTATTTAAATGTGAAGCACCGAGTCTTCATATTCCACAGCGAATACAAATTTTTCGTTTTTGGTCCAAGGACCTAATATTAAGAACAGACTGTACCAAGTTGCCATAGGACAAAATAAAAAATAAAAAAAGTAATGTTGCTCTACTAGGCTACTCTGTCAAGAGGTGCTAGAGTTCCGCCCCTTCCGGTGGACCACCATGAAATCTAACTTGGGGAAATTTTATTAAGAGACAAATTATTTTCATGTCCTGTTCAACTTGTGGCTTGAATTGCACATGGGATGTTGGCCAATTTCTCAAGTCAAAGTCAAAGTCAAGTTTTATTTGTAGCTTAGCTTATAGCACATTATTATACATTATTGTCATTCAATGTGCTTTAGGCCTATACAGAAGTAGCCCAAGACTTAGACATAACAAACAAGTAAAATGGAAATATCCCAAATAAAACAAATAAAAAAATGAGTAAATAAAACCAATGGAATAAATAGACATAAGCTATGACTATAAAACAATCCATATGGCCTATTTAAAACAAAATAAAATAACAATCAATTAAAGGCAGTAGAAAATAGTGCAGTCTCTTTTTAAATCAGGCTATAGTTGGAGCAGATCTAATCTCCATGGGAAAGAGGTTCCAATGGTGGATGGCATAATGGCTGAATGCCATTTCACCTTGCTTTGTTTTGACTCTAGGGACAACTAGATGACCGGTCCCAGTAGATCTAAGTTCTCTAGCAGGTGTGTAAGCATTTCTACTATGTATTTAGGGCCCAGGCCATTTAGTGTCTTGTACACAATTGATAGTGCCTGGAATTGAATACGGAGATTGACTGGCAGTGCAAAGACTTAAGAATTGGAGTAATATGGTCTCTTTTCTTGGTTTTAGTTAAAAGTCTAGCAGCAGCATTCTGTATTAGCTGTACCTGTCTGAAGGATTTCTTGGGGAGGCCATGGGGAGGGCATTGTAGTCAACCCGGCAGGATTATGTGAATGAGTTTTTCTAAAACCTGCCTAGAACCAAGATCTCTGATTTCAGCTATGTTTCTGGTGCCAGAATGCTAATCTGGTGATGGCCTTAATATGGTTATTAAAATGAAGATCCTCATCTAAAATGACCCCCAAGATTTTTTATTAGTCTGAAATTGCCTTTGATTCTAGATAGGCACTTAGTTTTAAGCTTCCTTCTTTTTCCCCAAAACAGGAGTTCTCAGTCTTCAGAAAATATTGTTGCATCCAATCATTTATTTTTTTTTAAGGCACAGACATAGTGGTTCAGTGGGACTCAGATCATCTTGTGAGAGAGCAAGGTATATCTGAGTATCGCCTGCGTAGCTATGGTAAGATATCTTGTATTCTTGAATGATTTGGGGAGCATGTATAGGTTAAATAAAAGTGGCCCAAAGATGGATCCCTGTGGGACTCCATATGGCACAGCAGTTTTCTCTAAGACATAGGTAGGCCTACCAATATAGAGACAAAGTATTCTCTCTGTTCTAGGTAGGACTTGAATCTAGGGACATTGCCAGAAAGTCCAATACAGTTCTCTAATCTTTTTATGTTGTGTGTTTTGTGATCAACTGTGTCAAAAGCTGCACTGAAATTAAAGTTCTAGAGTCCAGAGTCTGTATTAAGACGGATGTTGTTTAAAACCTTTAAAAAAAGTTTCATTACTGTGATACGAAAGCCTGACTGGAGGTTATCATAGAGGCCATTAATGTGCAAGTATGTCAATCTGGTTAGAAACAACTTTCTCAATGACCTTCCCTATAAAGGGAAGGTTTGAGATGGGCCTGTAGTTCTTGTGTTTGAAAAGATCAATGTTTCTTTTCTTCAGGAGAGGTTTGATGACTGCAGTCTTAAATGAAAAAGATGGAAAAATACCAAATGTAAGATAACCACAATCTGTAAAAGCTCAGATGCCAAGCAGCTGAAAACACTTTTGAAAAAAATTGTTGTGGGCAGAGTATCAAGACAGCAGGTAGATGAGTTAAGCTGCATCACTGTCTTTTCAAGGGTGTGGCTATTAAAGGCAGCCAATGAGGCTGTAATGTCTCTGTGGTGAGGTAATTGTTGTGGCATTGCATGACAGTGTGGAGGTAATGTTCATTGTTCATTCTAATATTTTCAATTTTCTGTTGAAAGAAAATGGCAACCTCATTACATTTCTTGACTGCACATAAATTCTTAAGAGGAGACCCACGGTCTATCTAGGACCAAAGAGCAGGACCGGAGCACACAAAGCTTTAAGTGATTTTTAATTAGTGCAAACCGACTAATGTTTTGACGCCGATGCGTCTTCTTCAGAGTCAAACTGAAGCGCAAGTGAACCCTCTTTTTTGTTTTTATATATTTTTGGGGGGCTTTTTATGCCTTTAATAATAGGACAGTGGAGAGAGACAGGAAGCGAATGGGAGAGAGAGCAGGGGAGGGATCCGGAAAGGACCACAGGGCGGGAATCGAACCCGGGTCGCCGGCGTACGGTGCAGGTGCCCCAGCCAATTGCGCCACAGCTGGGGCCAAGTGACCCCCTTCTACTGACATAAATTCTTGTTGTAGCTGTGAAGCAGAATTTGTTAGCATGTCAACAGTAGTGAACAGAGCACAGGAGTTGTTCTTATGTTCTTGCTGATGATATTGGAGAAATATGTTTGCCTGGCCCTATACTTAGCTCAGAGTTACGTATAGGCATGAAGATTCTTTCTGAAAATGTTGTAGTGTAATTTGAAGGTTCGTTTTACCTCCATTTATGTTCAGCTTTCCTGCATTCTATCTTCTGGTTTGCTACAGTTGAGATATTTTACCATGGTGCGTTGGGTTTGCTGGGTATCTTTTTGACCTTGGCTGGTAAAGGACCCTGGGTACTGGAATGAAAATGAATAAGAGGGTCTTCCAGACACTCTGTGGTAATGTTTGGTGTCAAAGCTATGGCTTCCATAAAGAGAGTGCTGGTATTGTCATTTATGTGCCTCCTAATTACTCTTTTTGGACTCTTTTGGAACCCCATATTTGGACCCCAAAATGACCATGTGGGCACTTGATGATCCTAATGGGATTTATACCAGAGTAAGATACATATTTGTTCTTTCTTTTAATGAAATACAAAATTTGACTATAATGCTCCATAATATGATTTTTATTCTTCATAATGCACCATTTTGGACATTGTTTCCAGAAGTCTGGAATGTAGATCAGGGAGAATTTAGTGATAATAAAGCATGAAAATAGTGGAAATAACTTTTTATTATGCTCAGTGATGACAAACAATTAAATACTGAGACTGTCACGGATTAACCCCTTAACCCCATGAAAGAGACCCTCCATCAAAATTGATATAAAGCAATGATGCGATCGTGTTCCACTGATCATTTTGGCCGAGGCGTAACGTCTCTCCAGTTCGTCTGTTTCCTCATGTTTTTTAATATCTTCTGCACTAACAAAAAAGAATGTAATGTTCTTAATGTTTTCTGCAAGTCGCTTATTTGCAACTTTGCATGGGAAAAGCCCATGTGATGGAATCGGCGGAACTCTCAAGCGTTTTGCAGCACAAGCAAGTCTGCAGGCCACTAATGCAAACCATATTCTGACACCAATGGAGATGTGTCAATGGGCAAAAGAAAACATTAAGATCATTACATTCTTCTTTGTTAGTGCAGAAGATATTAAAAAACACGAGGAAACATAATGTAATTGGAGAGACGTTACTGCCAAAAAAACGATCAGTGGAACACGATCGCATCATTGCTTTATACCAATTTCCAAAAATAAGATACGGATAAAAATAATATCACAGGATACAATATTCACAGATGTCGATGCAGGACAACAATCGGATTCAGAACACTTGGATACAGAACACCCAGAGGCAGAACACCCGCAGTCAGATCAGCCACAAAACTCAATTTTCCAGCCAGGAAAATACATTGCCTGTATCTATGATGATGACTGGTTCATTGGAAACATTGTTGAACGTTCAGATGAACATGGTGACATTTTTGTGAAATTCATGAAGTGTGTCAACAACATCCTCACATGGCCATCGGACCGAAGACAGATCCCCAGTTGGGTGCCATTCCAACATATCATTTGTTGTGTCAGTGTGCCAGACATCTATGGACGCAGTGCTCACTAATACAAACTTGACCAAAAGGACCATGACAAAAATATGCCACTGCTTCCACAATTTCTTGGATAATAGTTAAAGACACTATTTCATTTAATTTTCAACTTTATTTGGAGAGTGACAGGGGCAAGGAAAAACTAATTTTATTTGTAGTGTTCTTACACTATGTAACATTCTTGTTACTTAGTTCTTTAAAAGTTTGATGGCGGGTCTCTTTCATGGGGTATAAGGGGTTAATCTGTGACAGTCTCAGTATTTAATTGTTTGCCATCACTGAGGATAATACTTTGTTATTTCCACTATTTTCATGCTTTATCATCACTAAATTTTCCCTGATCTACATTCCAGACTTTTGGAAACAATGTCCAAAATGGTGCATTATAAAGAATAAAATTCATATTATGGAGCTTCATAGTCAATACAATGTATTTCATTAAAAGAACAAATATGTGTCTTTATCTGGTATAAATTCCGTTAGGATCATCAAGTGCCCACATGGTCATTTGGGGGTCCAAATATGGGGTTCCAAAAGAGTCACCTCTGCCGGAGAGGGTTTTCGGACCCCCATAAAACCCCCACCAGTGGTACCATACCCTTCAAATTAATTATGCCAAGAGCAAAGTTACCACATATAACAAATAATCCTGTTTAGAATAAATATGATCATTAATTGTGGTGCTAGGGCCACCCAAAAAGTAAAAAGTCACACATGCCATCAACATTTTTTAGGACTTTGGTGACCCACCTCTCACCCAAACAGTAAGGGATATTTATTCTGACTCCATAATTGTGTAGTACAGGCTACAATGAACTACCACACCAGTTTCCAGCCCTCTACCACTATTAGAACAAACGTTATAGGCTTCCAAAAATGGCAAAAGATGAAATTCCAATGTGTCAATTAGGGCCGTGGCACCCGAAATTGAAATGGACGACACAGGCAAACCGTTTGAGATATTGACCTGAAACTTCAGATTCCTTTGTTTGGTATCATAAGGCCTATATTCACCGCTTTTCAGCAAAATCTGAGAGGTGTCATGTACATGATACCCTGATATTGGCTGTTTTCACATGGAATGACCCAGTGGTCAGTCAGAAACTCATACTTTGCCGAGGTCATTTTCACACCGTCAGGGACCCTAAAGGGGCCTACCTCTCTCCCCATGATTCCGGCCCAAAACATGACTCCGCCACCTCCTTGCTGACATCACAGCCTTGTTGGGACATGGTGGCCATTCACCAACCATCTATTACTCCATCCATCTTGACCATTTAGGGTTGCACGACACTCATCCGTAAACAAAACTGTTTGAAAATTAGTCTTCATGTATTCCTGAGCCCACTGCAACCGTTTCGCTTGTGAGCAATGTTTAGGGGTGGTCGAATAGTAGGTTTATGCACACTTGCAAACTTCTTGAGGATCCTACACCTTGAGGTTCGCGGGACTCCAGAGGCACCAGTGGCTTCAAATACCTGTTTGCTGCTTTGCAATGGCATTTTTGCAGCTGCTCTCTTAATATGAATTTGTCTGGCAGAAACCTTCCTTATCGTGCCTTTGTCTGCACGAACCCGTCTGTGCTCTGAATCAGCGACACATTTTTTCACAGTATGATGATTACGCATTCATTTTCGGGAAATATCCAGTGTTTTCATACCTTGTCCAAGGTAGTGCACAGTTTTATGCTTTTCAACAGCAAAGAGATCCTTTTTCTTTCCCATTTTGCTTGAAACCTGTGGCATGCTTAATAATGTGGAACATCCTTCTAGTTTTCCTTTGATTGGGCTCACCTGGAAAATTATCACAGCTATCTGAGATTGATTTTAATGATCCAAAGAGCCCTGTGACACAATACCATCCATGAGTTTAATTGAAAAACAAACAAAAAAAAAAGTTTAACTTTATGACAGTTAAATCTAATTTGCATAATAATTTGGAAGACGGTGTATGTGATTAGAATGTTTGCGAACTGAGAGTACCGCATCATGCGACAGTTAGATTTCCCCCATAGACTGTATAAAGAACACTGAAACTATAGATCTTTTCCTCAAAATGTTAAAAAGTTAAAGCTGAGGGGAACTGTTCCAAGTTAAAGTTTAGGGGAACTGTTTCAAGAAGAACTGTTGCGCTGCAGTTACCCTCCAACCATGTTTCAGTTAAAAACAAAACATCTAACTGGTAGAAATAAAATCGTTAAGAGTGACTTGTTGATCTCACATTAAATAGTGTCATTTTAAGACAGAGTATATTTGTGTTGGGAGCTAAAGTTGCATACTTCGAGTCAGTATCATGATCCTAGGAATAAGTGCAGAAAGTGGTCATTTTTCTCATAACTGTTGAAGGATAACCATAGGCTCATTCGACTTTATGCAGTGACGCAGATCTGACTGGACTGAACGTGGTCCATGCTGCATTTACAATGCATGTTTGCATTGTGCAAACGTCCAACATGCATCACATTCAGCCAGATCTGGGCTGCGCTGCATGAAGTCGAATGAGCATATTGTGGAAGACCATCATTACATCAGACTCAATCAAGTCAACATGACATGATTGACAACAACAACAACAACAACAACAATTCTAATATAAGAACATAAAGAAAATAAAACAGTCAAAGTCATAGTAATTAAATTAAATAAGAAAAACTAAATAAATAATGACATAGGAACGGACTTCCACAAGGGAGATCAATGGTAGGGCAGGATTTGATATGGGAGAGCAGCAACAGAAGACCTGGTCTCCTTTGGTTTTATGGTGTGAGAGAGGAACAGAAAGGAGTTAATAGGAGGAAGACAGTAGAGGAAGACATTATGTGTCACAGAAATATTGTGGCTCAAATCCACTTAGGGCTTTAAAGACGAATCTCACGATTGACACGGGATCATCCCTCAATGCAAATCAAACCAGCTATAACTGAAATAAAACCATGCCAATCTCTATGGTAAAGGGTATGTGATGATGGGGCTATTTTAAGTTAAGTTAAGGGAACTTTATCAGGTTGCATAGTATCCTGGATCCATTGAATAAATGGCCTTTAAAAATAAAAATCTGCCTGCCTCATATGGTAATTTAACGGGTATGTATGGCCCCTGATAATTTATTTATTTACAATACATTATTAATTCACAAAGAAAATTTGTGTCCTTAACCTGTGTTGTTTGTGTCCTTAACCTGTGTTGTGTCCTTGTGTCCTGTGTTTTTTTCCTCATTTTGTTAATTGAAGGTGCTCTAAGCGATGCGACATGTTTTTTAGGCTAAAACATTTTATGTCACTTACAGCAAACATCACCTCACCATCCGCTGCCTGTGTCCTGAACATTAACCCGCAGTTAGAATTTGTGCTCCTTGTTCTTAAAGGGAATGGCAGATGTCACTCTCATTGTTTACACCCAAAACACACCCATGATTAATTAAGAAATATAAGAACAACCCTTTTGAACCGTGCGCCTGGCATCTGATCACTTATTCCACTGTCAAACTAGTAAAACTGTACTGGACATGACCTAAATGTGCTTAAACCAAATGCATCAGACGCGCTTTAGATCAAAAAAGTAAAATGGAATGGGACCAAATTACCTAGCAGACATGCTTCATCAGTACACACCTTCCAGACCTCTCAGGTCTCAGGAGAAATACTTGTTAGTAAAATCTGCTGTTAGAACTAAACATGCTGAAGCAGCGTTTAGATGCAGTTCAGCTCGAACTTTCAGATGAGATCAAAGTTGCCCCAACTGTAGCCAGTTTCAAATCTAGACTTAAGACCAAACATTTTCTCAGATGCTTTCTAACTGATTACTTATTTTTTACATTTCTAAATCTGGGAAAGTCTTTTTTTAGCTATAAAATGTTAATTTTAAGTTAGTTTCTATGTTTTTTTTAATGTTTTAATCATTGCTTTTTTACTTTTAAATTATTGCCCTTTATGCTTTTATGTACTATAACCTTGTGTGTTTTATGTTTTCTTCTTCTTATTATTATTATTTTATTTTCTTATTATTCTTTACTTTTTAAACTATTCTTTGACTATTGCCCTTCTATGGTTTTATCAGCTATTCCTGTTTGCTTTTGTTTATGTAAAACTTTGAATAACCTCTGTGTATGAAATGCGCTATATAAATAAATAAAGTTGACTTGACTTAGATCGTCAAAATAGGGCCCCATATGTAAAATTCATGGCACAATTCAAAACGGACCAAAAAATAAATTACTTATTTCCACTGACAGCCCTCCATATTAGGCTCATTAATGTTTGCAATGTGCAAAAGTCTAGCATGCATCACGTTTCGATAGATCTGCACAGCATGAAGTGGAATGAGCTCGTTTTTGCCCAAAGTAACGTCACATTGACTGGAATTGGAGGACAGGACTTCAGCACAGAGTAGCTTTGGCAAATCTAGTCAGAATGAATTAATATTGGCTGTTAGGCTATTGAAACAAAATAAAATAATTAGAGCTCTAAGAATAAGATTAACTATACTAACCAGGCTATTTAGCCTATTTTGTCCTTAGGGGAGGAATGTTATGGGTTAGCCTACCACTAGTGTATGCAAATGGATATAATACACACAGCATGTTTTTAGACCACGATTGAATACAGGATTAGACATAACACAAGAACACACACAGTTGGTAGTTAACGATAGTACTTTATGGAACACAGAACTGACTTAATTAGGTGGGCACAACAAACTGATAGCCGCTAAAGCACACATGTTGGGTCTAAACACATCAACAGCAGGTACTTTTTCAGGATTCATAGTATACCATGAAGGCCACTGGATATTAGCTGACTGTGTTGAGGTAATCCAAACTGATCATCTGAAAAAACATGCACTTCCATTGGGGCCAGCCATGTTGAATTATGGACAGAGGGGCAGGGAGGAATTTCTCTTAAAGGGGCCCCACATCCATACTCTAGCACTGCACCAGAACATAAAGCTTTGCTTGGCCCCCTCCCGTGCCTCGGGAGCTTGTCATCTATACCCCTTGGCCCCTCTGACATACAGTAGGCCTGTGTACAGGGAAGAGGAAACAGCTCTTCCTGACAGACCACCACAACCACACAGGTTTCACTTTTCTATACGGCAGTGGTTCTAGTGACTTGTATGAGAGTGAAGTCTTGCATGGTGGTCTGTGTGATCGTTGACTGACTGAGTATAGAGGTGATATCCCACACAATACAGCAATGTTGTAGTGGTTGCAATCGAGTTGTACACTGCAGTGTCTGTGAACTTCATGAGAGTTCATACTGCACGTGTAGCATTTTGGCAGATGAAGCAAGTGATGGATGTCTCCCCAATCCTAAAGTAGGTAGATTACAGTAATAAATGATTGCTTATCACACACCTTTTTAAAGTGATAGTGATTGACTACCGTAAGGTACCGGTAACACCTCTATTTCAAACATCCTCCTTCAAGCCTGTAACATGGTGGCTCATTGGCCCAGGCGGTATCATGGTGGTTTACTGAAACAGCCTGTAAGAGGTCCACTGAACCAAACCATGACTCTAAAACCATAGAAAAAGAAAAACATGATGCCTGAATGTAATGTCATGCTAGGTATTTGATTTGAAGACGCCAGCCACAGAGGAAAGAAACACATAAAAGCAGATTGGTTTTCAGGGGCTTCATCCATAAAGGCAAATGGAAGTGCTGTGAGTCATGCCACCACTGTCTGGATGAATCCCTATTACATTATACAGAGACACTCATGCTCACAAATATGAAGTTATCCATAATAAGTATAAATCCATAATAATATAAGTTATCCCATAATACTTTAATAATGACATGAAGCTCTGAATGTAAATGATCTGAGCAAGTTTGCTTTCGCTCAGGAACAAAACCAGAGAGTGAGCAGGCCTAGTCACTGTGTTTATTTTATTTCTGGCTGGCTGTAGGCTCACATCCGACCCCTAGGGGCAGTAGTGAGCCTGAACTATGGTGGAAAGCTGCTTTGCTCTGACCAGAGAGCAACAATTTGAGTTGCAGAGGGGGGAAAGGAAATGGGCAGCAGTCAAAACTGTAAGTGCTTCTGGGGGAAAGCTCTGCAGCACTGTTTCATGGCATTCTCAGCATTCTCCACGATAGCCTCTGGAACCCTCCAGTAGAATGTTTTTAGCATTCTTAGTTCTTATTACTTGGTTGGTTGTGTTAGTGTTTAATTAATTATTTATATATCAAGCAACCTTGTGTGTCATGAAGGTAAAATGTTGAATATCATAAAGGAGAATTTTGGCGATTTTTCATATACGTAGATCTCTGTTTCTCGAGGTCACTGTACTGTCGGTATGATACCTTTGAGTTGCCCAACAGCTAAAGCAGCCAGGCAGCTACAGTGCTACTGGGGGCATGTTCTTGAGCCCCTATGTTTATGCCCCCAGAGTGTAGCACTACATGTAGGCTTAGATAGTCCCCTCAGATTAGCCTTGCACGTGTATGTGTGGCATTCACACATCTAAGGGGGAAAGCAGAGCACTAAGGACTTCCTGTTAATCTTTCTTGAGGGGAGAGTTAATGTCACTCCTGCCCCAAAGCTAAAGTGACCTCTGTGAACATCTTTGGGAATGTGAACAAATGCAGACTGGCCACAGGCCACGCCACAGGAGTGACATGAAGCAGAGTGGAGGGAATGGAAGTTATGTCATAGTACTTGTTCCGAAATAGCAATGAGAGATGTTAGTGCTGCTGGCCATGCTCAGAAAGGTGAGAAACAAGAGATGTTAGCACTGGGCATGCGATTACATTTATTCATTAAGCAGACCCTGTTGTCCAAAGTGACTTACATAATGTCAACTATATTACAAGGTGACACATTGCCCCCAGAGCAACTTGGGGTTAAGTGCCTTGCTCAAGGGCACAACGGTGGAAGCTGAGAATTGAACAAACAACTTTCAGGTTACACTCTACCCCAGCCTTAACCGCTACAATACCACTGCCCAAACACAACTGGGAGAGACAGAGATCGATGTCCTAAACTGAGATCTATTCTTCATTACACGCTACCCATCCTGTCCATGGCCTGAGTTTCTGGATATTTGCCTGATGGCGCCTGAGAGAAGCGGAACCGGAGTGGACCTGAGCCTGATCTAGGAGAGGCCTTGGGGCGGCTGCTGTGTGTCATTTTATCCGCCTCATGCAGTGCCTCCTCCTCTTACCAACTCCCCCTACATGGGCAAATAACTGCCCTGCTCACTTCAAAGGCAATATAATGACCCCACTTGCTCACCATTTCAAAGCACTGACATAAGACACAGTAAGGAGCCATGTCTTAGTGAGCCCTTAGGGTGCTAGATGACAGAGCTTGTGAGCAGATAGGCAAAGCCGTACCAGGAAGCAGCTGGGACAGGTGGAAGTGTGGATGGATTGTGAAAGGTAGGCCTACCATCAGCAATTCTAAGAGATTTCTAACCCATAACATCTTTTGTCACATTCAGCTAATAATATCTCCTCACGATGCACTAGCTCTCCGTTCTGTGAGTGCACTGTAAAAAAAGGTGTTTGTATACAGCCCTGTCCCCCATCAAATATAAACGGGGGGGGGGTCAATATATAAACGGAGGTGACGTCATTCAGAATTGCTGACAGTACCTTTAAGAATCCAGAGGTTCATCCATCTGGGATGTTCTGGATCTGAATTACAAGGATAAAACCCAGAGGAAGTCAGCAGGGTTCACTGCAGTCTAATATTGTTCAATGTGCACTGCCAGCCTCTAAAGGGGAAAAGGAGATCCACACCTGTGTTTGCGTCTGAGTTTCCTCTGGCTTTACGATGGCTGTCTCAACTCTGGACTTTTTCAATTCACTTCACATTGGTCTGTGACACCCCTGTCCCATAGTGTATGTGTACTTAGTTGAAAGAAGCCACAAAAGAGTAGGCAATGTGCAGTGTACACGGTTCCCAACCATTTTGACAAGATTTCAAAACCTTTCCATGACTTTTTTGACCTTTTTTTGAAATTTCCATGATTTTGTACAGAAGTGCTTACGTTATGCCACAGGTGGGACTAATTATGAAATGTGACTTCAATGAGTTTGGATAAAATGTGCTTTCTCCCCTACCATTCTTTATAAAGGAAGCAATCAAATTTGTTACATGATGTATGCTATCTCCATACCTACATCCCCTGGTATGACAAAATTACATTTCATGACTTTCCCAAAACTTTCAGTGAGTTTACAGAAATCCATGATCGCTCCAGGCCTGGAATTGGATTTTCACAATTCCATGACTTTTCCAGGTTTTCCATGACCGTGAGAATCCTAAGTGTACAGTAAGTTACGAATATACTGCAACTTGTCATCTATCAATTATTTGTGTTACACTTGTATACCTCTGGCATCACAAGGAGAATGTTATATTGATTTTCAGACTTAGTTCCCACCTTTTAACCATACACATACAACCTATAGAGTGAAAACCTTTGAGAAATTAGGGTTGAGTTTTTCAAATACTTCAAAACAAATCATTTCTAAATATCCATAGTCAACCCCCCAAAAGTAGGTGTTTTGTGGAGCAACCATTGCTCATATTCTGTAGGGTAATAAAACAAATAAACATGTCGATTCATGTGAAAAAATGTCCGTCAGTTGTTTTCTTTGAACCACCACATAACAGTCTACTGAAGCACTAAAAGATTTCTTGCAAATGTAAAAGAACTTTCATGTGTTTTTGAACATGTTTATTCCTGTTAATCAAGGAAACCTATATGACTTTGGCAGTTATTCAAGCACTTTAGAAGCTCTGATCAAATGTCTGCTACCACTGTTTAGAATGTTGCTTTTATCTTTTGCGATCTAAGTAAGGTGACCTGCTGTTCCATGAGCCTTGGAAGTGCATAATACTGTACAAATCATGGAAATCCCCTCGTACCACTAAACACACAGGCATCTTAGATTTATTTATGCATCAACACAAATTCATTGTCACTGGTTCCCAAAAGCTACATAGACATCTTGGATTCATACAGTGTCTATAAAAAGTATTCACCCCCCTTGGATAGTCCCCCCTTTTATTGCTTTAATACATATATTTGTCAATTTAATTTGGTCTTTTTTTTTAACAGTAATTTACAAAAGAACCCTCTTTAATGTCAAAGTGAAATTCTACAAGGTAATGTTAATGAATTAAAAATATATGATGCAGTATAAGCGACTGCATAAATATTCACCACCCTTAAAGTAGCTGACCTAAATCAACAGCGGCCCATCCAATTGGCGCAAATAGTCTCACAATTAGAGAAACTATTCATACAGCAACTTTTGAACAAGTTCATCACCGGTCAAAGCTCTATGGGTGAGTGGCAAAGCTCTTATTAAAATCACTTAGTTCACCAAAAGACATGTGGGATACTCCAAGGTCAAAAGACTTTTTATAGGCACTGTATTTCTAGCTGACTGATTTATGATTATTTCTAAGATCCTCATTGATCAGATGTTACTATTGTGCTCATATATGTGAGTGTAGAGAATGTGAATGACCTTAAGATTGTGAAGAGTGCCAGAGAATACCCTGCAGGCCGAGACGACTGATGGATGATGCGTGTTAAGACAGCACACAATTTCTCCCTGACATCACCCCTAAGGGGAAACATAAATGAATAGGCTTGTATGCATGTTCAGTACATGTGTAAGCACATGATCATACACTGTGGACACATGATGTTCCGTGTCACTGGTCTAATCACAAGACTGGTGGCATTTTAACAGAGTACAAGGGCTTAGCGAGTTCTGACCTACACTCGACTGGCCACTAGGTGGCAGAAACACACCTCACATGTTGTCCCCAAAGCATAAAAAGGACCTGATGGGAGTGCTGCACTTCCATAGAAAGCCACAGGCAACTAAGCCTAACATGTCTCCTGACTGATTCAGGCAAAGTAACTTACCTTATATGAGAACTGTTTAAAAACACATTTTCAGCTAAGACTGCATTTGTTGAATGCGATGGTGATCTCAATGTATTCTGAATAAAAATCACAAGACAAGTGAGTGTATGGAGCACTTTTTCCTCGAAATGTACACTTTATTTTAAACAAAAGTACAAAAACAATAGTCAGTATTTACAGTACTTGCATGGACTCATTCACTGTCTTTGGTTTTTCTGCCAATCTGTTTTTCAATGCAAAAATGTAAAGCTACAACAGGAAATGAGTTGACAAAGTAGAACATGTTTTTTTCACTAGTGGATTCTGCAACTAAGGTGTGGGACACAAAACCTAGCAAATGTAACTTCCCATGTTCTTCATGCCTGCAAGTAAGAACCTTCAGTTGTTCTGTACTTCTGAATGTTTATGGAGGTATCATGTTTCAGAGACAACTGATTGATTAATAATCCTAGCTAACAAACCTGCCTCACACAAACAGCGTTTAACCTGAACAATATAAATAGAGCACAAAAACAGAGAAAAACATAGAAAAGTGTCTGCTGTATTTACACGTAAGGAAATGCTCCTAAGTGATCATGAAAATGATGAGGCGCGCTGGACTGCTCAGAGCACAGCTGATTCCATGCCGAAGGTGAGCCGAGTGTGGGCCAGAGGCAGCCCAGCTCTGGACTCGAGGCCATTCAAACACACAAGATGATAAGTAGAACTCTGCACCACTTATGACTGCTGTAACTTCCCAGAGACAAAACCACAGTCTGAAAGGCATATACACAGTGCAGCATTGGAAACAAACAAACAAACAAACAAACACAAAAATGCCACTAAAACAAAATGCTAGAGAGACACCATGTAACATCCGACACTGATAGGCATTATCATACATTTCTCTTCACTAATGACAGAACACAAGCACCTTCTGAAAGGCCGATTCTACTCTATCTGGTGTCTGTGTGTGTGTCTTGTGATGGACCCTCACCTACAGCAACTAGAGTCACACGCCTCAGATCAGCAGGCTGGGGGAGAGGACCTCCACAGGTGTGTCAGAGAGCAGATGATTGCAGAGCAGGTTGGACCAGATCCCTTCAGACTAGGACTGGATTAGAGTGGGTCAGATCAGTAGATCCCCTTCAGCCCAGGACTGGATTAGAGTGGGTCAGATCAGTAGATCCCCTTCAGACCAGGACTGGATTAGAGTGAGTCAGATCAGTAGATCCCCTTCAGACCAGGACTGGATTAGAGTGAGTCAGATCAGTAGATCCCCTTCAGACCAGGACTGGATTAGAGTGGGTCAGATCAGTAGATCCCCTTTAGACTAGGACTGGATTAGAGTGGGTTGGACCAGTTCCAGACCAGATCAAAACCACATCCGCTTCAGAGCAGGTGTGGCTTGGGATCAAATCAGAAGTGGATCGGTAGGGCTCTGGAGCCTGCTGCCCTCAAGGCAGTGTTCTCTCACCCCCTCCTGCTCAGCTCTCTTACCCCATCAGCCAGTAACAGTGGGGCTTCACAATCACTTTCACAATCACAAACAAAAACAAAAACAAAAACAGCTACATCACGTCTCTCTTTGACATCAGGTGAGATTTTTGAACAAACCCTAAACATATTTTACATTTTTCATCAGCACAGGTGGTGATCTGGGACATCGGTTCTGTGTAAGGGAATATGATCAGCCTCCAATACTATGAGCACAGGGGCCAGGAGCTACAGGAACATAACCTAGCTAATCAGCAGACCAAAAGCTAACACAGAATTATTTAACCTAGTTATTTATTAATTAATTATTTTGCTTATTTATTTTAATTTACTTGGTCCATGATGAAAGTGAAGGAAAACAAAACCACTTGTGAACTTAAGGGGCAGATCTGAGGGATGGGGAGGTGGAGTGGGGTATTTGGGGCAGATCTGAGGGATGGGGGGTGAAGTGGGGTATTTGGGGCATATTTGAGGGCATCTGCGGGGCGCAGGGAAGGGGAGATGGAGGAAGGGAATGGCTTTCACAACTAACTACAGAACATGTGGCAACATCAGACACGCCGTCACAACTCCGCAACTCCGATTCACATTCAGTGCCTGCGTGTGCACGCGCCTGTTCCGTCTACACCTCGGCCTTCTGGGGAACCTCCTCCAGCTTCTTACTCTCCTCCGTGTTGCCAGCCTCCTTCTCCCCTGTTTTCCAGCTGCCTTGTCTAAAACAGACACACACACACACACACACACACACACAGTGTCAGTCATCTTCTACAGACATGGTGCAGTCTCACATGCTCCTCATGTCACACAGTTTCTAATATTTATCGTATACATATTTATTTAGCATATTCACCATATTATGTACATTTAAAAAAATAAAATAAAAAGTTATCTAAATGGCCTTAGGGATTTTTTGGACCCAAACCCTCCTCTCTTTATCAGCATCTTCACTAGTATTACCTCTGTTTAATTATAATATCTGTTCACATTTCACTGCCCAGGCTGTAGTGCGCCTGCCTGAACACTGTAAGCAGAGCCAGATGATGCTTTAGTGCTTTGGTTGTAGACCGATAACTACAACCAAACCTGATGAGATGTTCTAACCGTGTATGTGTGGGACCTGATGAGGTGCTATTGGTGTGTGTGTGTGTGTGTGTGTGTGTGTGTGTGTGTGTCTCCTTACTTTGACTTTTTGATGTAAAACCAGTAGCCCAGGCCCAGGGCTAGCGTAACGAGGATGAGACCAAGAACGATCCCTACCGCCAGCTTGGCCGGGTCGCCAGACTCCTCCGTCTGGTCTGTGAAACGCACAGGAGGGCCATATGTTACATTAGACCCGCAGGAGAGGGAGAGGACAGCGAGACACCCAGAGACGGACAGTGAGGTGAAGAGGATGGGGGAGGGTGGGATGAGGAGTGGGGTATTTGGGATAGAGACATTCAGGCGGGAACGACATGTCCCACAGTCACAATCACAAATCTTCACCATACACACACACACAGCTAGTCTCCTGGCCACGCAGTAACATACACACATACACAGACACAGTGTGTGTCCATGTGGGGCCTTTCACTATGACTCTACAGGGGTTTGGGGGATACTGGAATAAGAGCTAATTTCATATAGCCAAGATGTCTTACCTTGTTTGTCCATTCTTTTCACCTCTGTGTCATCAATGTGACTGACCAATACTGAAATCAAATATAAAATGGCATTAACTCAAAGCCACAGGTCAACCTGGGAGTTTGAAAACACACTGTCCTCAATCCACTATTACATTACAACCAGCAACACTAAACTAAACAAAGGGATAAGCTCAAGGGTGCTCCTGAGAACCCTACATGGCTAGTTTCCTAGGACACTGGACCAGAACATTAGAACTCCACAGGTTCTTGTAGAATCCTGCAACACTGAAGCCAGAAGCCAGACCCTCAACAACTCTTTTTCCTGCTCTAAAGGGAACCCATGCAGAAGGAGTCTCATCTCTGTGAGCTATGAGGGCTATGCAAGCGCAACAGGAACGGTCAGTCAGTGCTGGAGAAGGCTGCTAGCTTGTGATTAATGTAGAGTTAGTAAAATGCCACCATGCTTAGTCAGTCTAATCTATGTGAATCTCATACACACACACACACATACACGGTCAGTGAAGGGCTAGTTTGTGTGAGGGTGTGTAAACTGCTGAGAGGTTATTATTAGGTGGCATGCAGCAAAAAGATCAGAGCAGCTTGAGGCATCACACACACACACACACACACACACACACACGGGATCACAGTACATAACTAATGCTTATGAAGGAGAGTGGTGGCCATATGTTTTAAAGGGTTCCTACACATGAGCACATGAGTGATAGTCAAGGCAAACCTACACATAGGTAGTCAAGGCATACCTACACCTATACATCCCAAAAAGACCTTGTCTCACAAGGCCTTCATAAACACTTCCTAACTCTTCATAAACTCTGTCCTTTACTTTGCTTTCGAGGAAAAGTGAGGCCATTCAGTAGGTACCCTTTAAATAGCACAGTGAGTGAATATTGTTTCATAACAATGAATGAATGTGATGACACATATACACATAACAAATTACCACACAATTAACGTGTGTGAGTGTGTGTTTGTGTGTGTGTAGGATATGTGTGTTTGTGTGTGTGTGTATGTGTGTGTGTCTAGGATTTGGGTTGTAGTGGGATTGTAGAAGAACCACTGTGGTCTTGCTGCCTTGGCTGTGTGTGAGAGTGAGTGAGTGAGGGAGGGAAAGAAGGAGTGTGTGTGTGTGAGAGAGGGAGTGTGTGTGTGTATGTGACTGCTTGAGTGAGAGAGAGAGGGTGTGTGTGTGTGTGTGCGTGTGTGGTACTCACAGGATGACACCTCAGTGGTCTTGCTGTCCATTCCCAGGTTGTTCATGACCAGACAGGTGACTGTCAGGTTAGCTCTGGGCACTACGGTCAATTGATGTGTCACCCTGCCGTCAACATAGTCACTTTCTTCCACCTGTTCACACACACACACACACAGGTTATTTTGACATCTATATCTAGGTGGTTTCAGGACCCCATGTCACCCTATCCTCCTCACAGACAGTGCAAAGCTCTATGTGAGTGTGTGTGTGTGTGTGTGTGTGTGTGTGTGTGTGTGTGTGTGTGTTCCCACTTCATGGGAAACGCCACCCTTAGCCAACACCAGAGGGCGATGTGGCTCCAGTCAGTGTGTACCCATGGCCGACACCAAGCACTCCGCTGAAGAACACACACACACTGTGTATGTAAGAAATCCATGTGTCTAGATGTGCTATGAGTGTATGCCTTTGTGACAGCCTGGAGAGACAGCTGACAGGAGGGAACAGACCCCAAAGGGACAGTATTGGGCTAGCACCCCATGTCTGTAGCCTTCGCATGTTCTCATGTCGAGGGCACCCGCCATTGCTACGTCAAGACAAATGAAGACAATACCCTCAAAGTCTGCGAGAGCGAGGGTGCAAGAAGACTCATTGGCTTAAACTATGGCAGCAGACCCCGGACCGGAAACGACTACGAGACACAGCGCAGTACAAGAGAGTATCATGCCACCCAACACAGCTACAGCAGCAGCAACGGGTCACAAACTGCAGAGATGCGTCTGTGGGTGGAGCAAAGTAACATCACACTTGGGACTGAGGATACACCAGGGAAAGAGGAGCCTCAGAGGCCCCGCGTTGGCTACTTTCTTAGGAATTGGTCAAGTCAGTCGGATGAAGCACAGCAACGGGACGCCAACCACAGTGTGCATTGGTGAGTCCCATTCCACCCACTCAACCAGCTAGACCTCCAGCCGAGAGGAAGATGGCTGGGCGCAAACCACAGGTGAAATGGCCTGGTGCAGCTGAAAGGAAGCTGAGGGAGACTGTAAACACCGACCTTGCAAAGTCCCTTGAGCAGCTAAAAGGCACAGCTGAAAAGAAGTTGGAGAGTATGGGGAAACCTGATTTACCAGTATGGAGTGGAACGTTCAAGTTAAAGAACAGAAGAGCAGAGAGCGAGTTCCAGTGGTGGTTACATCGAGGAGACAGCAGGAGATAAAACGTCTGGTCCAGGAGAGGAGAAAGCTCAAGAAGCTATAGAGAAAGTCCACAGACGTTGAAAAGGAAGGCATCAACGCACTTCAAATGGGCATTAAAACGCGACTAACATCTCTACGCAAAGCGGAGACCTTGAGGAAACGCAGAAGGAAGAAGGAACGCACTAGAACAAGGTTCTACAAGGATCCCTACGCATTCCTAAAAGGCCTGTTCTGAAGCGAGAAAAGTGGATTCCTTAAAACTACTAAAACAGACCTGGAGGACCACTTCAGGAGCATACACTCGGATCCAAAGCGGTATGAACATCTCACAATCCCCTCGGACATCCCGCCAATCTTGCCCCCAAAACATCAGTGTGATGATGGCCCCCCAACTTGGAAAGAAGTGGCAAGGGTAGTCCACCGAGCAAGGACAGCGTCAGCCCCAGGACCGAATGGAATACCGTACAAGCTGTATAAAAACACACCTGATGTCCTGAGGTTTCTGTGGAAGCTGATGAGGATGATATGGCAGAAGAAGATCATACCCAAAGTGTGGCGCAGGGCAGCAGGAGTCCTTATCCCGAAAGAGAAAGAGCCAGAAACCATCAGCCAGTTTCAACCAATCTCCCTACTGAATGTAGAGGGCAAGATTTTCTTTTTGGTGGTGGCACAGAGGATCTCTGCATACCTGATTAACAACCAGTACATAGATACATCTGTACAGAAGGCAGGTATATCTGGCTTCCCTGGATGCTTGGAACACTCTAGCATGATCTGGCACCAGATTCAGACAGCAAAGGCGAAGAAAGATGATCTACACGTTGTCTTTCTGGACCTGGCCAACGCGTTTGGATCAGTACCACATGAGCTCCTTTGGTCTGCCTTCGAATTCTTCAGTATCCCAGGACACATTACAGCCTTGGTTAAGTCCTACTTCCAAGACCTGCAGTTTTGTTTCCCCACCACAGAGTTTACCACCACGTGGCAATCCCTTGAGGTTGGAATCATGGCAGGCTGCAGTCTCTCCCTTGGCCTTCACAATGGCAGTGGAGGTCATAATCAGAGCCTCCAAATGGGTTGTAGGCGGACAAAGACTCAACCCCGACTCGCGTCTCCCTCCACTCCGAGCATACATGGATGACATCACTACTCTCACAACTACGGTACCATGTACCAGACGTCTGCTCAGAAAGCTGCAGGAGAACATTAGCTGGGTCCGTACGAAGACAAAGCCTGGAGCAAAGCCTCAGCTGCTGAAAGGAGGAGGATGATTGTGGATGAGGTTAAAAACCAGGAGGAAGGCATCAGGAGGGCCAAGGTGGTGGCACTTGGGAAGCAGGGAAAGTGGACCAAGTGGGAGAGTGTGGAGGGAAGGAAAATGAGCTGGAAAGATCTGTGGAGTATGGAGTCAAGGAGACTCAGCTTCATCATCAGGGCAACATATGACGTCATCCCCACACCCATGAACTTCCAGCAGTGGCGAGGAGAAGATCCAGGCTGTGCACTCTGCTCCAAGCCAGCATCCCTTAGGCATATTCTCACAGGGTGTAAAGTGAGTCTTGCCCAGGGTACACGCTGGCACATAAAGGATAACTCCAACTCGTCCTGTGTTTCTTCAATCTGTGTGTAGTGATTTCCCATTTGTGTGTGTGTCTGTTTAGTCGATCTGTGTCTGTAGTCGGTGTCTGTTAATCAGATGTTTGTGTGATGTGTGTATATGGTAGTAGTGAGTCTGTAGTCAACTGGTATATGTGATGAAAAAAAAAACTAATCAAATTATGCTTTTTTGTGGCACTTTTGTGGCAATTTTTTCTTGACAAATTGTCGGCAAATTGCATGCAAATTGCCTCAAGTGTAGGCTGTCTTTTGCTATTGAAATTTGCCTGTAGATTACTGCATTTGAATGTATGCAAAGTATGTGTGTGTGTGCACATTTTCCTGTGTGTATGTGTGTGTGTGTGCATGTATTTGTGTGTGTGTGTGTGTGTGTGTGTATGTATGTATGTATGTGTGCCATTCGAAGTGTGTGTGTGTGTGTCTTACATTGGTGCCGTTGATGCCGCTCCACTCCACAGTGGGTTTGGGGAAGCCCTCAGCCTCGCAGCTCAGCACCTTGTGGGCTCCATCAGCGCTCAGCTCCTCCTTCAGGCTGGTGATCACAGGCGCTCCTACACACACACACACACACACACACACACACACTTTTAATTCTTTATTTGGATTGACAAATAGGATAAGTATCATGGCAAGCGCTGCAGCAATTATCAATCAATAATCTGCACATCAGGGGTAAAGGTGACATCCGCATTTCCACATGAAGAGGCAACCAGGGATAACGGATACACACACACACACAGAGGGATAGTTATGCTGAGAGATAAAGTGTGACTGACCTTCCACCAGCAGCTCAAAGGAGTGTGTGGACACAAGGTCTCCCATGGACACCTTGCACTCGTACAGCCCTGAGTCTGAGTACTTTAGCCGCTCAAACTGGGGCTCCTCTGTCAGACTGGCGTTGTTCTGAAATCACAGAAAAAAGGTTAAACACACACACACACACACACTCACAAATCAGAGAGGGAGGACATGTTACACACACAAACACACACACACATACACACACACACTCCTTACAGATGAGGAGGGTGAGGGGATCAAGGTCACACTCATTCATACCTATTCACACACACACACACACACACACACAACCAGAGAGGGAGGACATGTTACACACACTTCTACAGATGGGGAGGGTGAAAAATCAAGGTCACAGCTATTCATACACAAACACACACACACACACACACCTTTGTCCAGGCCACAGTGACCTTGCCAGAGGCGTCTTTCTCCAGGGTGATGGGCAGAGGCTCCCCCGCAGCCTTCACAAGCTTCCCAGATGGGCTCAGAGCCACGTCCAGATCTGAGGGAGAGAGAGAGAGAGAGACACACACATCACTACACATCCCCAAAACACTGGCCACATCTCTTACATCCACACCTCAACCACCAGATGGGACTTTTACTATCAAAATGGCTTAAACATTATCTAGCGACAGTTTAAAGCATCAACAATGGCAGAATCACGGTACAGCAATATGCAATTAACCCATCATATTTATTACTGAACTACTTACTATGAGCTGGATAACTTCAGCAGAGTTTCCCATACATTGACTTATTTGTGGCGGTCTACCACAATATCAACATTGACCACCACACAATGATTTTCTATGTTGTGCTACTTATATGGGATGAAATCCTTTAATTTCATTTCTCTCTTTCTAATTAAGTTAGAGAGCATATAAGAAGCAGTATCCCTACGCTAACGTTAAAATACTGTTGGGTTGTAGAGGTTAGCACACTATAACGTTACAGCTACTTGTCAATATTCATTGTATTGACTTAGACCCCACCCCCCTTTTGCCAATGAAAGAAAAATTAACAGATTGAACTGAAATCCATGGCTGACGCTCAACAAATCATTGTGATCTACACTCGCACGTCGCCCCGTTAAAAAGAGATTTAAGTCATTCTGAAGCTCCTGCAGATGTTCAGTGGCCATGTCAAGAGTGGTCCACATGAAGGCGGTGGCATTAGTGCAGCACACTCTGCTTTCAACATTAAATTCCATTCCATTCCATTCCATATAACCCCGCACACCGGCGTCAATCTTTGCCACCGCCGCAGTGTTGATTATGATTCAGTTCTATTTTTGGCGGTGCCGCTCAATAAAATCTCGTCAGTTAAAATTTCCGCTCATGAGGGCGCCTATTTGCGGAGCGCTTAACAGCACGAGAGGGCGTGACTCACAGTGGACGGTGATGTTGTGGGAGGCGACCAGGCTGGTGTCACCGCTGGGGGAGCACTTGTACTCTCCTGATTGGTCCCGTGTGACGCCTGTCAGCGTGTAGGAGGTCTGGTCCTCCACAGTCACTTCCTTTCCCTGCACAGAGAACACAGGTGTGAGGCGTTACTCGGCAACAGCTGACAGGAAGTGTTAAAAGAGAGCAGCGGCCTCGTCCCCCCAGAGTGGAGCCCACGCTGTAGTCATGGATATGCAGTGGCGCGGGGACCCAAACCACAGCGTCGTCACGGAGACACAGCGAGGGCCGTGGGAATGGACTGCTCACCTGCAGGTAGAAGACGTAGCTGGAAGGAGGGGGGTTCCCGTCGGCACGGCACCTCAGCATGACGTCAGCACCCTCCAGCAAGAGCCCAGGTGTCACAACCTCCAGGCTGACCTTCTCCGTGGGGTCTGAGGAGACACAGAGGTCAGGAATCAGAACACACACACATGCGCCGCTGTAATTTGCTGACTCCCTCAGACAGTCAGGGGGAAGTGGTGAGTGTGTGTTTGTATTTGTGTAAATGTGTGTGTGAGGGTGACATGAGTATGGATTGCGTGAGGGACTCACAGTTGATGGTGAAGTTTACAGCTTTGGATCTGAGGGCGGAGTCCTGGACCCCACAGGAGAACAGCGCCCCCATGTCCTCCTTCTCCACAGAGTACTGCAGCTCGGACACACTGCTGGTCAGCCCCGTTGATGCATCTACGGTCTCTGACACCGTGATCACAATGCCTGAGAAGACACACACACACACACACACACACACACACACACGGACAAGAGAGTTCTACAGGGAATGTGATGGAATGAAAACGCATTTCAGTCGTTTCTCAGACAAACCTTTGCCATCATGCTCTAGAGGCTTGTCGTTCCTGTACCACGTGAGCTTGGCTGCAGGGTTGGCATCGTCCGCACTGCATTCTCCAATCTAGGCACAAGCAAAAAAAACAAAAACAAACAAATAAGTAAGATGCAGAATCGATTGGTCATGCCTGTCTCTCCCACCGCTCCAGTTCTGAGCTGACTTCTGGGTTCTCATTCAAAGCTGTCTAATGACGTGGAAAACCACCAACTTGCTGCTGGCACACACACACACACACACACACACACACACACACACACACACACACACACACACACACACACACACGTCCCTAATTCACATGCTTGTGTGAGACACTCCCCCACACACATGTACCAAGAAAAGCACACACACTCACACATCCGCTTTAATAGAAACGGAGAATTGGAGAGACAGATAAAGAGAGGGGCTGCATTTGAAGTGGCGCTGACAGTCAGAGAGAGAGAGAGAGAGGCTGGCAGAGCAGAGAGAGAGCAAGAGAGATAAAGAGAGAGAGAGAGACTGGCAGAGCGCAGAGAGAGAGAGAGGGAGATAGAGAGAGAGAGAGAGAGAGAGAGGCTGGCAGAGCAGAGAGAGAGCAAGAGAGATAAAGAGAGAGAGTGAGACTGGCAGAGCGCAGAGAGAGAGAGAGGGAGATAAAGAGAGAGAGAGAGAGAGAGAGAGAGAGAGAGAGAGAGAGAGAGAGAGAGAGAGGGAGGGTGGCAGAGGCGAGAAGCTGGGCTGTCGAATCACCAGAGGCGCCTGGATGCTCGTCTGCAACAGGAAGCCCCGCTGACCTCCCACCTGAGAGCCTCTGTCCTTCTAATGAGTCTCTCTCGGCTAGCCGTCCGCCCACTGTGACCTCTGACCCCTAGACGTCCGCCCGCATCACTGATGCACCTCACCCCCAGGGCGCCTGCGCTCATCGCAGTGACGACAACAAGCTACCCGTCCTCCCACCAAGCGCCCGAGCGGAGTGTCACCCCAGGAGACGCAGCTGAGTCTGGAGCCCACGCACGACTCTTCCTTCCTGCATCGACCGGCCCCGCCGACTCGCACCAGGAAGTCGATACACACGACACAACAGACACGACAGCCACACACACATCCAATCGACACTCCATGCTTCACCAGTAAGACAGGGGTCACTGGGCCACAGAAGTCATCCTGAGAGAAAGTCTATCAGAAGAACGCAGGCAATAACATTCTGGTACACACAAACACACACACACACACACACACACACACACTCATAGCATCAGTAATTTCCCTATTGGCTAACGCTGTCTGTCTTCCACCCAATCTACATTCCAATCCATCCCACCTATGTTCCACCTAGACGGTGCTGGTCGTCGGTGCAACCTTTCCCTCCTACTCACCGTGGTCCGTTTGCCCGTTTCCACGGCAGCCGGGTTGTTCGTGAGCTCCACTGTCTCGGGGGATTCTGGGATGGAGAAGAGAGATTTTTACGTGCCTTCATATTTAATAACCGCAGGCAGCACATATATGGTGCACACTTGAGTAGACTGAATACCTCGGCTCAATGGGATCTTCTGGCATTACTAAATAGGCACCAGTATGGAGTGCTAAATGTTAGCTCTACTCACTGCGGATGAGCACTTGCATGCTGTGCTCGGAGATGTCCGAGATCATCACCATCATACAGGTGTAGGTCTTCTGGTCGGAGAGGACCGCGTTAGTGATGAGGAGGCTGTCGTCCTTGCCGATGGACACTCGGCCCTTAAACTCATCAGAGGCAGTGATTGTGGCATTTGTCTTCCGCTTCACCAGAAGATCACCTGATGTGCCGTCCACCTTATCCTCCTGATAGACACACACACACACACACACTTATGAGCACCGAGAGCAGTACAACTTTTTGCAACTAAATATGTTTTCACAAGATTTGCTGATTATCACATTCTTTCAATTTCACTTCATTAGTTTGTTTACATTGCGTTTCTCAACCTTTTTGGAAAGGGGGTTGTAGGTAAGTAGGTTGATAGGTATTTATCAGTGTTATGAGGTGAAGTGCAGCATTGCTTACGTATTTCCACTTGATAAGAAACGGTTCCTCAGAGCGCGAGTCTTGAGGACCGCACGGGATGTGAATGGTCTCTCCATACTGGCTGGTGATGATCTCCTGTGGGCACACTGGAGGAAAACACAGAGCATGTGTAAACAACAACAACTACAGTAAACAACAAGAAAACAGTAGAATACCTCATACACCTAATGCTAATGGCTGACTGTTCATGACATGTCATGAGGATGGAAGATGGTGGTGAAATCATCAACAGCAGTGACACACACACTTTACCTACTGAACATATTAGCCAATCACACACTTTGGCTCAGTTCCTGCTGTTTGAGTGAAGCACCGCCCATGTAATGTATGGATCTGCTGTCCATGTAAAGAATTTAAGTGCTGTAAACGGGTTGTTTATGGATCTGTTGTCCATGTGAAGCATGTAAGTGCTATGTCCGTGTAAGTGAAGTATGCAGTTTATTTGAAGTATGGGACGCCAGTCCACATGACGTATGGCTCTCCTGTGATGTGCCGGCATGTCGTCCACATAAGGCACACAAGTGAGGTATGCGAGTGCATGTTTCTGCAGACTGACGGCATTCTGAGTTATCTGCGGTAAATAATGCGAGTGAGCGTTTCGGTGCACCTCCTGTTATTGTGTGTGCGAATGATGTCATGCGGAGTGTGTCAGCACATCGGCAGTGCATTCTGAGCGTTATCTGCCGTGCGGATGCGTGAGCGAGCGCTCCAACCTCCGGCCGTATTTCACGGGCTTGAGAGTGTCACCGGCGGGGCTGAGTCAGGGGCACATCACGGGGAAAACCCAGAGCAGAGGGGCTCTCTCAAGAGCCCCCTTATCAGAGGCTTTCCACACACACACACACACAACACCTGCCGCTGGCTAGGCTCCTGGCCACATACACACACACAGAACCAACACGCTCACACACTTCTTTAACATGACAAACACACCTTGGCAGCCTCCCTGCTGCTGCTGTTAGCATTCCAGTGATTCCTGATGATAAACAGGCTGTGCATCAGGAGAGCTAATTCCCCCGCAGATAAGCCATCCTACATCCCTGTGACTGATGTTCCGCTCGCTGCCTAATGCGTGTCCGCTCACAACTACATTCCTGCCCGCTAGGGCAGTCCAGTCTGGACTGCACGCAGGCATCAGGGCTTTATGGAGAGCTTTTCCAGACCTGGCCTTCGTCCATATGCCCCTTCTGAAAGAAGCCTCTTTTTCAGACTCAGAGCAGACTGCCTATCCATCTGTCTGAGAGCCGAGAGCTTTTAATAGTGAAAACAGAGGGAGTCTACTCTACACCGCCTTTGGCGTGTGGTGTATAGAACATAGGTTCTGCCCAGAGTGAATGGAGACACAATAACACGGTCTGGTAACCCCGCGACTCAGGAACTGCCTGGTGGACCTCGGACGACTTAAGAATGGATCTGGCTCGTATCTGGCTGAGACGTTGATCGATTCACGGCTTCCAGGAGGACACACCGTTCTAGTGACGCGAGCGGCAGGAGGCCATCGAGGACAGAACGACATGGTTCCAATCCCCTGGTTAGACTCTATTGTCCAACAGATTACTTTTTTTCCCAGATCGCTTCTACAAAGAAAAACAGATAAGGGGGCCAAGGCTGTTTTTAAGTGTGTTGCCCTGGCAACATCCTCGGATGGCTGAGAACAGAATGAGTGAAGTCCCCTGGTTTTGATTAGGTACTAACCCCCCCCCCCCCCCACCACCCTACCCACTCCAAGAAAAACGGAGATATCAGATCACCAGGGAAATCACAAGCCCCACCCAGGCACCCCTGTGCCCTGCACCTCCCCGCCTCACTTCAGCTGTAAGCCCCAACTTATTGCCAGCTCAAGTCAGCGGCTGTGGGCTGAATAGTGATTGGGCACAAGAGGAGCAGCTTAGAGAGCAAACAGCAACACACCTCCACAGAGCTCCACTCAACACAACACAAGACTGGGGGAGAGAGAGAGAGAGAGAGAGAGATGGAGAGAGAGAGAGAGAGAGATAGATAGAGAGAGAGATGGAGAGATAAAGAGAGATATATAGATGATATATATATAGAGAGAGAGAGAGATAGAGAGAGATAGAGAGATAGAGAGATGGAGATGGAATAGATATTTACATTTGGAAAGAGCCCCAAAAAGGGATGAAGAGAGAGAGATAGAGAGAGGAGAGAGAGAGAGAGAGAGAGAGAGATGGAGAGAGAGAGAGAGAGAGAGAGAGAGAGAGAGAGATAGAGAGATGGAAAGAGCTCCTAAAAGGGATGAAGAGAGAGAGAGAGATAGAGAGAGAGAGAGAGAGAGAGAGAGAGAGAGAGAGAGATAGAGAGAGAGAGAGAGAGAGAGAGAGAGAGAGAGAGAGAGAAAGAGACTGGAGATGGAAAAAAAAAGCTCTAAAAGGGATGAAGAGAGATGGAAGGAACTCTAGTCTTTAACTCATTGAATGCCAAGATGTTTTCGGGAGCTTTGTCCTAGAGTGCCAGCAATCTAGACCATTGTTGATGATTTTTGTACAGCCACAGCATATTCTGTGTTATAGCTATGAACACATACAATGGCTCGATTAAAAGGTGAGACTTTAAGCTCTCGGTGGGTGCAAACCGTGTATTTCTACACGCCTCTGTTCCTGAGAAATCCCAAGCTAAACAGTGGCTAGTTTTCATCAAAATCGTTGTTTTTTTCTGGAAATGGAGATATAACGTCTTTAATGAAATATGAAGTGTTGCCTGTTACTTACTTGTGTAAACTTTCCGGGAAGTGATCAGCGAGACCTGGCGAGACTGCCACCTAGTGATAGACCCACGAAAATGGCCTGGTTTTGACCTGACGTGCATGTGTCACTGATTCGACCCAAAGCGGCAACCGAGTTAAGATACAATGTCGAGATAAAATGTCCAGATTGTGCGTTTTCATCAGTTTTCGTCATATATTTCATTTGTATTCATCACAGAGTTCCCAAAATCACATATAATGTGTGTTAGAGTGATATTACGTTTTTGGCATTCAATGAGTTAAGAAAAATGGAGAAAAAGAGATGGAGAAGGATGGAGAGAGAGATAGAAAATAGAGAGATGGAGAGAGAGCTCTCATAGAGAGGGAGAGGGATGGAGAGAAAGATAGAAAGAGAGATAGAGAAATGGAAGGAGAGAAAGCTCCCATACTCAGACAGAGATGGAAAGAGGGATAGAAAGAGAGAGCTCCCAGACTCAGAGAGAGAAGGAGAGATGGAGAGAGAAAGAGCTCCCCAGAGAGAGGAGAGAGGTGGATGGAGAGATGGAGAGAGGAAGAGAGAGAGAGAGAGAGAGAGAGAGAATGAGTGGTAGCTGGGGTGATTGGAGGGAGCTCTCTTGGTGTGATGTGCTCAGTGTGTGCTGTGAATATACCATTATTGATCAAACGGGCAGCAGACGCCCACTGCTGCGTGAACACTGAGCAGGATTCTGCCGGTGTGTGTGTGTGTGTGTGTGTGTGTGTGTGTGTTTCACAGGCAGCGTCTGTGCAGTCAGACTCAGACCTTCCCCATTCACAGCTCAGCAGTTCAATACAATCCAACAGAGCTGCCAAGCAGTCACAACAAACTCACAAAGAAATTGTCGTCCGTTGTGTGTTCTATGACCTGTGCACACACAAAGACACAGACAGACACACACACACTCTCTGGGCTGTGTTTCATGCACGCGGAACAAAGACTGTAGCTCTCCGGTTACGATCGTCAGACAGCGGTGTATGGGGGGGGATGGGGGTAGGTGCGTGTGTGTGTATGCGTATGTGAGTGTGTGTTTGGGGAGAGGAAGATGCTGTCTGACACCAAGTTCCCCTGAGATCACTTCTGTCCATCTTCTCCTGTCCACACACACACACACACACACACACAAGACGTGGGTTCACATCATGGATAAATGGACCTCGTCTTCTCCCTCTGTGTTAATGCTGCTTGCTCTCCATACCCACCCAATCCCACTCCTCCGTCCATTCTGTATAATGCTTGTTGTTTTGTTTGGCTGTTATTGTGCTGAGGAGCTCTCTCCTACAGCGGTCAGTCTAGCCTGATCCACAGGTTCTTCCGCCGTCTTGGTAAAAACCTGCCGGTGTGTCACTAACAAAGACCTGCGGGGGGAACAGTGACCCTTTCCTGACTCTACCCCCCCCCACACACACACACACACACAAGAAGTGTGTGTGACTGAGCCACTCTGGCTTGTGTGACTGTTTATGTGGTTGAACCATACACCTGAAACTCACCACTTATTTGCTCAGACGGTGATAACATCTCCATGGAGATGCATGGCAGACTAACTGACAAGCTCCCTATAGACACACACACACACACTTATCGCCTAGTGTTTCAGCCACAGTCCTGTATACACACACACACACACACACAGGCCTACTGTTTCAGCCACAGTCCTGCCTACACACACACACACACACACACTTATGGCCTTGTGTTTTAGCAACAGTCCTGTCTACACACACACACACAAAAGTGTCTCAGCTTCAGCTCCTGCCTCCCTGAAGACACACTGGGGCCCCCAAAGAGCTCGTTGACACTGAGGGGTGTCGAAGGCAATGAGCTGTCACCCTGACGACCGAACACTTCCTGTGGATAACTGAACCTGCCCAGACTCGCCCTGCGAGCGGCCTGTGTTTGGTGGGGGAGGGGGGGATGGGTGTATGTGACCTTCATCTGCTTCTGCCACCGAGTCGAGAGTGCAATCTTCTAGCTCTTTTCACTCTCTTTTTTTAATCAATTTAGCTCTTTCTCTAGGCCATAGAGCTCTGCTTATGCACTGTGTGGTCAGCTCTGCTGAGGATTCAGCTCTGGGTGTTCAGACTGCTACCTCAGACACACACGCAGAGCCAGCTGGACACAGTGAAGGGTCCTGATGAGCTCAAACACACCCAACCAAAAACACACACATTTCCAACCATTTAACCCTGACACACAAACCCTCCTACCATTTAAGCATAACACACACACACACACACACACGCACACACATACTCCCCCACATTAGGGGGTCCTGAAGACTGCCATAAATTAGCCGGGGGCTCTTGCGTTAAGCGTTGCTGGAGCCACTCTTCAAACAAAAGCGGTGCGTTGAAGCCGTGAGGTAAGAGCACTCAGACATGACAGCCATTAAGCCCTGAATTATGGATCCTCCATAAGGGGAGAGGGGAGGGGGGCCCGGGGGACCAAGAGCACAGACATGATGATGGACCCCCACACACACACACACACGTACACACACACACACATGCACACATACGATGACCCCCTCTCCCAGTAGCTCCATTATGGCACTGCTGTTTTATCATGAGGCCATTACCGCCAGCATTAGTCCACTCTACTGGACCACCAACAGCATCACGCAGCCACCAGCCACCGCCCGGAGCTCATCTCATCTACTTACACTTAAACTATACAGAATCCATATGAACACTCCATCCCCCCATCTTAAACTATACAGAATCCATATGAACACTCCATCCCCCATCTTAAACTATACAGAATCCATATGAACACTCCTGCATAACCTACACAGGATCCATATAAACCAGATCCAGGAACGAAAACTCCGCTGCACAGATAACATTAACAGCAGTCAAATCTGACCACTTCTATCAAAGCCCTGACCACCAGTTTGAACACTTTCTATTAAACCACCCACAGGATAGGATGTGACCGATGGCCAGTCTGTCTGATGATTCTATTAAACCACAGGATGTGACCCGTGAACCGAGCCCAATCGGTCTGAGTGATTCAGTTAAAGCAGCACAGGGTCGTCTCGTTGGCGGTCAACCTTCTCATTGGCTACTGGTGACCTTTTTCTTAGGCTGATCTCACTCCCGGGCATACATCACCTCCTTAACGCCACCATCAGGACCTGCGCTCGCTCGCTCATCTCGCCAATAAAGAAGGTGATGAATCACGAGAGCACCTGCCCCGCCAGCAGATGAGCTCATCCCCACGGAATAGGATGTGCAGCTCGCTTGCTCACTGTGGGGTTCTCCCCTCTAGCACAGTTACTGTGAGTTCAAACGCTGTACATCACTGACCTCACTGAGTTAAATACATTACAGCATTCTCTGATCTCTACCAAAGACACAGAGAGTTCAAATACATTACAGGGCAGAGTGCTCTACTGACCAGCAGAGACATGAAACCATGTCGGGAATGCTGAGGACCCGTGTGTGTGTGTGTGTGTGTGTGTGTGTGTGTGTGTGTGTGTGTGTGTGTGTGTCCAAAAATCATCAGTAAAAAACAGAGGACACCTCTATCGCTGCGGCACTCTTTTGAAGACAGCATTCTTGACATCAAAGCTGCCGGCCAGCTCAGCTCTTCAGCACATACACACACACACACACACACACACACACACACTGGCCAGCTCAGCACAGCTATTCAGCAGGCGCAAGTTGGACACCACTTCAGCTCCTCACCCCTCAATTACTCTCCTCTCACACACAGAGCTCTATCTCTCTCTCTCTCACACACACACACACACAGAGAGACACACACCACCTCTTCTGTCCTCTCTTCTCACACACAGAGCACAACACACACACACACCTCACCTCCTATCTTCTCGCACACAGAACTCCTTGAACTCTCTTTCTCTCTCTCTCTCTCTCTCTCTCTCTCACACAAACACACCTTACCTCTCATCTCAGATCCCCCCCATCCCACCCCATCCCACACACCCATCAACCTCTCACACACAGAGTCCCTCACACACACACACCTAACCTTTCATCTCCCTTCACAGGCAGAGCTCTTCTCACACACACACACACACACACCTGGTGAGGCTCCACCTACAGGTATAAACTTCCGCCTGAAAGCCAAAACATGGAGGCCCCCCAGCCACACACACACCAGAGGCGCTCGCAGCGCCATCCACCCCTCCCCCAAAACTACTCCCCTGCAGCTGCCCGGAGTAGGAGTATCTGAGGGTGGAGAAGATGAAGGGGCAGATAACTGCCCCTGGGGCAGGGGTCTGTGTTATCAAAGCAAACAAACAGCTAAGCAAACACAGAGGGCCCGGATACACACACACACACACACACACACACACACACACACACACACACACACACACACACACACACACACACAGACACACACCTCCAGTGCATGTCATTATACCGCAGTGACTCGATCGATACCGTTTCCTGCCGGAATAATGACGTCCCTTTTTTTTATTCATGCACAGAGAGAGTTCCACTGTATATTGCCTTTAAGAGACTTGTCTGGATATCCAGCATGTTGCTTTTTTAGAGGTTGATCAATATGTTTTTCTACAGGATAAAAGCAACGTCTACAGCTCTGCATCAGAACTGCCTCTCAGCTGGATGAATGGTCTTTCATGTGAGAGAACCTGGATATTCTCTCAGGTATCACAGAATATTCACTCATGTAAGACTGGATGTTTCTCAGGTTACACTGGATATTGCTCAGGTGAGACTGATAATATGCTGTGTACGGAGCACACACTTGAAATCATGAGAATACACACAGTGTGGATTAGAGGAGTTGGGAAAACTCTCTACACACACACACACACACACACACACACACACACACACACACACACACGCAGGTTAATAACAAACCACAGGTACATGACATCATACCGAAAGTGGGACAGTTTCACAGGGCACAGATTGTAGATTGCGCACACACACACACACTTTGCATTAACATCACTCGATCAGCCGATCCTCAGGTAAAAGACAGAGAATGAGAGAGAAAGAGAGGGGGAGAGAAAGAGAGAGCAAGAGAGAGAGAGCAAAAGAGAGAGAGAACAGTGAGACTCAAATAGAGAGCCATGCTGAGAGATAAGGGGGATATGTGTGTGTGTGTGTGTGTGTGTCTTGCAGGGCAGTTGCTGCACCAGGCCTGTTGTGGCATGCTGAATTGGGGTGGGGGGAAAGTGTGTGTGTTGGGGGTTCTTCAGTAATCTGGGTTCCGGGATAACACAGAGCAGCCCCCCACACACACACTCAGAGGTGAGGGATTGGGCTGCCAGAGGATGACCTCTGGGGTCAGGGGTCACTGATGAGTGAGCAGCCGTCAGTGGCCCGAGCAGTGGTTGATAAAGAGAACGCTGCGCATACACACACACAGCTGGAGCCACATGCCAGGCAGACAGACAACACCAGGGGCTCTGCTCACACACACACCCTGAGCCTGGGATCACTTTAGTTTTTGAATTACCTGAGATACGTTGTGTGTGTGTGTGTGTGTGTGTGTGTGTACACCACATGAGGGGACTGTCCTCTGAAGTGTCTCTCAGCTGAGTGCACACAGTGAACACAGGTGACCCCCGACCCCAACCACATTCCCTTGGTATCTCCCAGTGCCAGTCAACACACACACACACACACACACACACACACACACACCACTGGCAAAAACTCATGCTCACTGACTAAAGTGGTCTTCTTCCGGTTGCATTTTGCTATATTCCAGAAGGCGAGTGAAAAATGGGTCTGGGCCGCATGATTATGAGCTGCTTCTCCATAATGAGTCTGTGTGTGTGTGTGTGTATGTGTGTGTGTGGTCTGCTTCTCACTGAGAGCGAGGAGTGAAGCAGGCGGCAGAGACCAGAAAGCAGCCGCAGTGTGTTAAATGGTCAGCCGCTAGTCCCTGATTAAACGGAGGCGTTCCGCTACAATCGTGTGGGCTCTAGGATGGAGACACGGTGCATTGTGGAACATCCGTTTGCTAGCACACTGGGCTCGGCTAATGACTTTTGGCACTTTCATTACGCATCATCAAAATGCTCTAAATTCCCGCTCGCTCCAGCCAGCCCAACTGCCACTAATCAAAATGCAAATCTATCAGTTACCTCGCCCGGCCCGCTCACACAGCTACGCTATATGTGTGTGTGTGTGTGTGTGTGTGTGTGTGTGTGTGTGTGTGTGTGTGTGTGTGTGTGTGTGTGTGTGTCTACATCTGTCTGCTTGTGCGTGTGTGTGTCTTTTCATGTAATGGAGTCAGGCAGTGAGTTAATGAAACGGGGAGCCACTCTGGATGCATGGTGTGAAATTTAGAAGTAGAAAGCGCCATTATGGACCGCACACACACACACACACACACACACACACACATCAGAACCCACAGGGACACCGATTCCCTGCGGTGCACCCCACTCCACCCAGCATACAGCAGCCTCCACCTCACTGGAGTGACCAACAGAGAGAGAAGAGGGGAAATAAAACTGCAGGCTTGTCACAAACAGAAGAGTTTAATAAAAACGGTAGGCCTGTTGCATACTAAGGAGTTTGATTAAAACTGCAGGTTTGTCGAAGGCAGAAGTGTTGAAGTAAAGCTGCAGGTTTGTCGCAAAAAGAAGCCGTCATATTGGACACAGGGCCTGAGCGGCCAAGAGAGCGAGTGATTGAGCGGAGAGAAAAGCAATAAAGGGCGAATGCACACACACGCAGACACACACTGCCTGGCAAATAAAGAGAAAGTGGGTCAGACAAACCTCCCATGCACAACTAAAATGAAGCCAAAGGTTATTGGACAGACAGTAAACACCAGCAATTTCAACATACCATCATGGATGCAGTACTGAGTAGGTATGGATGTGCATGCATATATGTGTGTGTGTATGGGGGTGGTTATTGTGATAGTGGGACTCATTTCCTGTGTCTGTGCAGCACCCAGTGATGGATTATGGGAGTATAACTGCAGAGCTTGTGAAAGTATCTTTTCTACTCACTACTGTGGCCTCTCTGAACACACACACACACACACACACACACACACAAGGTCTTATAGTGGGGTATGGGATTGGATTGGTCCTTTAACCGGCCTTACAGTGGACTGGACATGTCAGTCAGAATGTATAATGGGATAGCCAGCAGAGAGGACAAGGGGGCAGGAAAAGGGGTACGGAGGCAGATTTTGGGACACTAGGGTGAAGTGTTGGTAGACAGGGCAGAAAATAAGGGCTTTGAGGCAAGAGTAAAGTGTTGGGGGCAGGGGCACAGGAGTTGGGGGCAGGGCTGGGGGCAGAACGGCAGTTTAGGGGCATTGGGTAGGAGTTGGGGGCATTGGGCACTGGGCAGGGCCTCAGGCTAAGAGATGCGCATGTGAAAGTCCTGCTGCTGTATCTCAATCACAAAAGCTCCTAATCAGCCTGCGGTTCTGTAGCTCAGAAACCTCCTCACAATACTGCCAGCCAGGAGCCCCCCTTACAATACCCCCAGCCAGGGGTGCGGTGCGGTGGGGGCGTTTGGGGGGTACAGGGGAGGTTGAATGACAAAAGGGGGGAAACACCGAATGGTTTTGCTCCATGAATAAGGACTGACTAATACCGGCACACACACGCAGACACACACTGCCTGGCAAATAAAGAGAAAGTGGGTCAGACAAACCTCCCATGCACAACTAAAATGAAGCCAAAGGTTATTGGACAGACAGTAAACACCAGCAATTTCAACATACCATCATGGATGCAGTACTGAGTAGGTATGGATGTGCATGCATATATGTGTGTGTGTATGGGGGTGGTTATTGTGATAGTGGGACTCATTTCCTGTGTCTGTGCAGCACCCAGTGATGGATTATGGGAGTATAAGTGCAGAGCTTGTGAAAGTATCTTTTCTACTCACTACTGTGGCCTCTCTGAACACACACACACACACACACACACACACACACACACAAAGGTCTTATAGTGGGGTATGGGATTGGATTGGTCCTTTAACCGGCCTTACAGTGGACTGGACATGTCAGTCAGAATGTATAATGGGATAGCCAGCAGAGAGGACAAGGGGGCAGGAAAAGGGGTACGGAGGCAGATTTTGGGACACTAGGGTGAAGTGTTGGTAGACAGGGCAGAAATAAGGGCTTTGAGGCAAGAGTAAAAGTGTTGGGGGCAGGGGTACAGGAGTTGGGGCAGGGCTGGGGGCAGAACGGCAGTTTAGGGGCATTGGGTAGGAGTTGGGGGCATTGGGCACTGGGCAGGGCCTCAGGCTAAGAGATGCGCATGTGAAAGTCCTGCTGCTGTATCTCAATCACAAAAGCTCCTAATCAGCCTGCGGTTCTGTAGCTCAGAAACCTCCTCACAATACTCCCAGCCAGGAGCCCCCCTTACAATACCCCCAGCCAGGGGTGCGGTGCGGTGGGGGCGTTTGGGGGTACGGGGGAGGTTGAATGACAAAAGGGGGGAAACACCCGAATGGTTTTGCTCCATGAATAAGGACTGACTGATACCGCGGCAGTAAAAGTTACAGTCACAGCAGACCTCATGAATCTCAATTAGAGCATTTTAGCTGAGCTACTGCACACACGCACACACACACACACACGAGAGCCATTCCTCTTCAGTTGTAAAGCAATGCATCTTGTTCTCTTAAAAACTGGGGAACAATGGTGGCATTGTGCGTGCGAGTAAAGTGTTTTTTTTGAATAGGCGCGCTGCTGTGAGAGACACACAGGCATGTTGCTAGGGGACAGGAACTCTGTTCAACTCCTCCATTCAGCAGAACTGACCCTGAGTGTGTAAGCCGCTCTGGAGAGACACCCACAGGTCCGCTTTCGACCCTAAAGTCCACTTCAGACAATGCTACGGCTCTGAACAAGAAGCTGTCGGCAGAGATCAGACCGTCCGTCACCTTCAGTTAGTCTGAGTGACTGTCACACAAGCACGTGGGTAAGGGTGTGTGTGTGAGTGTGAGTGTGTGTGTGTGTGTGTCCCAGTCACATAGCCCTCTGAGCAGCTGTGGAGCTGGACGTAGTGGACACTGCACCCAGCGTACCGATGTGTTTACGTGTTGTGTGTATGAGGGTGTGGGTGTGTGTGAGTGGTGTGTGTGTGTGTGTGTGTGGGGGTGTTCTGGGGTATACACTAGACATGTTGTGCTGTATGTGTTTGTGTGTGCACGCGTGTGTGAGAGAGTGGTGTACGGGGGACACAGTGGGTCCCGGGCAGCAGGAGGACAGTAGCGTAGGAATCTGGACATATCTCGGCTGAGGGGACCCCCGGTCGGCTGACGGACAAGGCGCTCACTGTGTAATAGTGAAACTCCCTGGGCGGTATTTCAGTGACGCGGTGCCAATAAAGCTGTCGCGGCCCAACAAAGGGAGCTTGAGAAGCGGACCGAGAGACCCGGACTGATCGCATTTCCATGCGGGTTCTTCCGTGTGGCCATTCAGGGCTACAAGCGCTCTTTGAGATAACGGAAACGAGCTCCACAGCTGCTGCACACACAGAGAGACCGTCGATCACACACCTCCCCAACCAGCCAACCGGTCCCGCATACAGATGCTGATTGTTCCCTCTCTAGGACTTGCTCGGCAGAGTCCCTCTCTCCACACACACACACACACACACACACACACACACACACACACTCAGTGGTCCCTCTCCGAAATCACTCTTTTCTGCTCACTAAAATCCCACATTCACTGTGGGGGCTTCAATCTGGGTGATTCAAACTCATCATCAGCCATCAATAGTAACTTCCAAAATGCAGTAGTAATTTCAAAAATTCAAGCGTTTGGAAACCAACTTCCAAATTGAAACATGCATATCTCTCTCTCTCTCTCTCTCTCTCTCTCTCTCTCTCTCTCTCTCTCACACTCTTACACACACACACACACACACACAAAAGCCTCCGCTGGACCCCACAGCAGGCCTGCGCAGGACCCAACACCTACATCTCCCTCACACACCCACACCAGGAGAAACAGCACGATAAAGTGAACAATGCCAACACCACCAGTGAACAGAAGACCAGCGGACCACTCTGACTGTAGCCAAAACTGGCAGCAGTAGCCGACCTTGAACACTTGGTGATCTGCTGAAGAATGATTTCACAGGAAACTCCCAGTCATGCTAGATCCCTCAGTGAAGGACAAGGCGCCAGGCATCAAAGACACCTGAAGCATCACAAGACTCCTCCAATACAATATTCTACTTCATGCACTTCGAATAACCTGTTCAGATATGACTAAGCTGGTGTGTATGTGTGATGTGTGTGTGGCAGGCAGTGTTTGTTTGGGCTCTCATGCGAGGGGAGTGTGTTATGTTTGTGTGTTTGAGTTGTTTGTGTGTTTGTGTTGTTTGTGTGTGAGTGTGTGTTCATCACATGTGTGTGTGGAGTGTGTGTGTTCCACTACCTGTGTTGTGGTGGTCCAGCAGTACAGTGAGACAGCTGAGTAAACACAGACTACAGTAACACCTCAGACAGAAAAAAGATACGGGGGCTTTATGGGAGATTACACACAGTATCACACCACACATACATCCACACACTGATCAGCTCCACTACCTCCTATTTAAACACACACACACACAGCTATCACACCGGGCAGCCTCCAATGCTCAACTCCACTAACCACATTTCCACACACACATACACACACACACACACACAAGGTTGAATGCACCTCGACACACGTACAACCACACACACACAGTGAGTGAGTCTCAGACAGAAACAGCCTTTCCGGTAAACATCAACCAAAATCTTACTTATAAATCCATACACCCACACTCAGGGAGAGTCCACCATTAACACCCAGACAACAGACAAGCAGACAGGGGAAACCCGTTACACCAGGGAGAGCAGATCTTCAAACACGATGAGACATTAACCAGACAGCAGGAACAGCCCACCAGGAACAAAGAACCCTCGGCTCCACTCGGGGGTGGGAGTGTGTGTGTGTGTGGGGGGGACGCATGCATGCGCCGCACAACTGTATGTGTGTGTGGGGGTGTAGCCATGCATGCATGAATGTGTGTGTGTGTGTGCAAGCCTCACGTTTGTGTATGTGTGTGTCTGTGTGTGTATACAATATGTGTGTGTGGTGGTGGTATCTAATCCATTAGCAAATGAAGAGGCCCTGTTTCTCCACCTCAGCCCGTAAGACCAGGTGTGATAGGGGTTGTGGGGGAGGGGCACGTGCACACACACACACACACACACACACACACACCAAAAACCAGATGCTTCACCCAAGGCACATTGCTGAACCCCCCGCCTCGGTCCTGTTCTTCTCCATCTGCGCTTCCCTGTTTGTCACAGCTGCCTAAAGTCTAACGACACACAACCACAAATAAACACACCCCTAACATACCCTCTCAAGCGCACACAGCATGTTTTTGTTTGCCTTTCTCTGGATGCTGCAAAGCAAAGCTAGCTTGCATACTGCACATGTGGCCTCTATAGTCCAGTCATTACCAGGGACTTCAGCGTAAGGGACGCGCTGAACCTAGCGCGGGGTTGGAGAAAGGGAGTGGCCTTGCCTGCCTGGGATCAGGCAGTTTAATGGGACATGCTGAGATAGCAGCCAAATAGAAGAGACAGGACAGGGGAAGCCAAGAGAGGACTTTGCACCCGGATGTTGTTTTCTCAGGTCAGGTGTTTGTGAGTGCAACTAAAGGCCCCTGGTTGCAACGGCCGCAAATTCAAACCAATCAGCCATAATTACTGGTCAGAATAGCTGCCACACCTGCTTTCCAGGTGGATACCAGAGACCCAAAGACGGGTGAGCTAGCCTACTTTGAAAAGGGACATACCAGTGACACGTGATCTGCTATGACCAGGTCTTCTTCACCTTTTCAAACCTAAAGTGCAGAAGCTGCCCAGGTGTTGTTGATACCTGACCCCAAAACATGATTATACTGTATAGCCCACGTTAAGAAACTGCGAACAACACCTGGCTATTTGAGATCATTTGTCCTTGCTACAGCTTCCACTTGTTTTTAAAAAGACGTCGCCTACAACTTTTTTCATCCCACCTGTTCAATTTCAGGGATGATGTGTCATCGGTGTTAATAAATGACCTGCAATTGATCCGGTAAATCCGTCCCTAATGAGCCATGTTTTTGTCTGTTCACTATTCAAATCCCAACAGCAAACACAGAGCCATGGGTGGCCAACATATCGGCAGTGCGCAACTAGTAGCCTACTTGTGAACATCGGCGTGGATATCGGGACGGACGAGGTGTAACCACGGGAGGGCTGTAGCCTAACGGATGACGGCGGCTTCAATTCTAATTCCTCCATTTATTGATCAAGAGACGCAATTCCTTCAACCGACTGATAACAAGCTATTTGACAGATGACTTTCTCAGACAGCCTTTCATAACGGGTAACTTGTGAATACTAACTTGGGGATGTAACGTAAATGCTAATTCAAAGGAATATAATTGTTGCTACATTTGAGAAGCAGCTGGATGAAATTCGCAAACATTGCGATGAAATCAATATCCCGTCAAGGTAGGCTACAACAGAAATAGTTATTAAATGCAATTTCTTTCAACATTAACAAGCATAGCCTATATAACGTTAGTAGCAATAACTTACCTTGATGGAGAAGCGACAGAAAGACTCCCGCTAAAATCGCAGCAGAATGCATTCTCGCAAAAGCAGAGGTCCTCGTCTCAATCTAAAGTCACTGAAACTGAAACTTAAATTGCTACAAAGCGCTACCGGCTATAACAGTGTTTCTGGGATCAGGTGCTTTTCCAGCTCGCTGGCAATCTCTGGACAGATGTATCAGTCTGTGCACATGCTCCCGGCGCCCACCTGCAGGTACAGTGAGAAAAGTCCGAGAGGAGTAGAGAGAAGAGTGGCAGAGGGGGGCGGGGGTTGAGGCTCCGCCTCGCACACACCCTGCTCAGCTCCCACCGTCGTCTAACCGTGCCCCCCAACAACCCCCCAACCCCTACCCCACCACCAAGCAAAACTGATCATAATCGAAACCTTTGCTACGTGCCGGAACCTCTAGGTAAATGTATTTATTATGACCGCCACAGTTTTCTGTGAATATCAAAACTCTAGGGTTTAGGAGGACCATTTTTTGTATGTCATATATAGTTTAGTCAGTTTAAAAAATATATATATATTTTTTTTTTCTTTTCCTAACATGCCCAAAACTGCACGAAATTGGAAGTGTAGGATCATTATGACACCCTCTGTATGCACGCCAAGTTTTGTGGAATTCCGTTCATGGGGGCCACACAATAAATTAATTTATGTTATTATACACCAACTGGCCTGTAGGTGGCGGGAGACAGTTTTCTGTGAATATCTCGAGAACCGTAGGGCCTAGGAGGTCCACCTTTTTTTTGTATGTTGGTCTCAAGGGGCATGTCAACCCATCCCATTACCACTTATTTCATGTATAGCACCTAGTTAAAAATTAAAAAGCAAAAAATTAGGTGTTTTCATCACAATATCTCTGGCTGACAAGGTCAAAACTGCACGAAATTAAAAGTGTAGGATCATTATGACACCCTCGAATGCATGCCAAGTTTTGTGTACTTTTCGGTCAATGGGGGCCCTACAATAAAATAACTTATGTGTACATTTAGTGGCGTACACCAACAAGGATTCGGGACACTGAAAGACCGGGGTACACAAAACTTGGTGGGCATGTACCCCCACATGGATAGCATGGAACCGTCATTTTTTCGTTTTGATCTGCAGCCCCCCAGCTGGACTGGATCCCCGAAGGAGGGTAGGGCAGACACAGTTCTCTGTGGGCAGACACAGTTCTCTTTTATGGTATGTTGGTCTCAAGGGCCCACATCAACCTGGCTCATAATCACTCATTTGTGATTTACCCCCCCGGTAAAAAATGAAAATGCAATATTATTCTGCTTTAATCCCCTATCTTCAGTTAAGATGTTCAGAACTGCACCACATTTTATGTGTATGATTGACCTGGCATTCTCTGGGGTATGCCAAGTTTCATAGAATTTCATCCATGGGGGTCTAAAAATTAGGTTATGTGTACATTTAGTGACTGTACACTCATTGGCCTGTAAATGGCGGTGCACACATATACACATGCACACACACAGGCACCCACATACTATCGGTATTAGAGCGGCCGATTCATAATTACAAATTCAGTAGGATCAAAAAGAAAGCCAAAATAAATATTCATCATCATCATCATGGCTGCATTTTCAGTATTGGCGATAAGTAGTGGTTTGTCCACTAGATGGCGCATCGTTGCAGTGAGGCGTAATTTTGTTGGAAGTTAAAAGTGGGTTGGGGAAAAACAATGGACACTTCCTACAAGGACTGTAATTTACCGCAGCCGAACATCTAATAAGGACAGGACGATGTTCACATGAAGTGTAATTCCCATTTCTTCTTGAAGCCGAAATAAATCTGAGGATGTTTATCGGACATGCTTGGTTTTACTGCAGGTACGTTAATCTTGTAATATCAATAAGGACCTAGGTAATGTTACCGTTAGCGTTGGTTGAGTGATGGAGGCCCATTTGATTGATTGCATTTGTAGAAAACTATAAATCTTGGTTATACCAAGCAAATTGATAGCAGCACTCTTTGTATCTTTCGACTGTCATTTATTGCACGTGCTACAAAAATCATTCTGTGCAATGGAAGATTTACCAACGTTACACGGTCTGATACAGTTTTGCCTATACATGCGTGAGACTGAGGCGCCTGTTTATTTTTTGTTTTAAGTGCGTGCAGGGTGTGAGAGGGAATCGATGTGCTTTGATTCCAGCTTGGTAGTTGTAGTCTGTGAAATTAAAAAGCGTGTGTGTGAAGTATCCAAACAATGACACCTTCATTTCATTATGGCTGCTTTTAGCAACACACCTACTAGCTACTGTGTAGTGGGTCCCATTTAGAAGTGGCTACTTCATTCGCTTTCCTTGACTCATGGAGCTGCGTGAATGTTATTACAACTTTTAAGCCACGATATGGCAGTTTAAGTCCGCTTGATACTGTAAATTAAGTAAGCCATTGGTTTCCAAAGGAAATTTTATTTGTGTCGCCAGCATAGCCTATTGACAATTTATGTTGTAAATAGGCCTACCTTATAATCCTACCTGTAGCTTAGGGAAGCTAACAGCTTTCTATTAGGATCTAGTTTGTTAGTTACAGTTTGTCATAACTCCCTAATGCAATTTTGCATTTAGAATAGCCAGAGCGTGTATATCTCAATCTGAAAATTAAACAATATCGGTGCCTATGGACTAGGCTGGGTGAACCCAGCCTGATCTGCCCGCTATTTATTTTTTGATTTCTTAAAAGATTGAGCTTGTTCTGATGAAAGCCAGACTAGCCATGGACCTCAGTTACACAATGCAAGGGAACATGAATCAGCCTATATTTGCACGAACAATAGCGGACAAAAGCTCTTCAACTTTGGCCCGTTAAAATGTGTATGAACAGTCTAGCGACGCATTTCATCAAGGCCCATTTGGACATGTCAGTTATTTGCACCACTGGTTAGATGTAAAACAGCATTTCGTTTCAGACTACTGTTACTTAATTTGTGCATTAACAATAACGTTTCAGACTACTGTTACTTAATTTGTGCATTGACAATAAAGTATTACATGAACTAAAGATGACAAATCTTATGTAGAAGAAGAAACATTCACAAAAATCCATCCATCCAAAAAATGACCTTTGTTTTTGATAGCTGTTGAAAACGGCATGGAACTGACAGAGATGTTTTTGTTTATAAATACATAATAAATAAATAAATAAATAACATTATGCTGATACCTTTTGCTTTTCCCAAATACAATGTAGCCTACAGGTGTAAGTGACCTTTCATCAATCCAGTTGCAATGGATGAACTGTGATGAACTGCCCTACTTGTGATTGTTTAGAGATTTTAAAGGTTTTATAACCTTTGCTAACAATGCTACATCTTCTTTGGCTATTCTACAATCTATTCACCTTTTCAGCACCAGTAGGCTACTTTCTGTGCAGCCGCACACACACACTCAGGCATGCCAAACAAGCATACACAAAAGTTTCAAGAGTGGGGGATGGAGTAAAATATGGAGACAAATTGAAGTGTGATTTATTTTTGCTGAATGGATGTACAGGACTGAGCGGCGGTCATATTTTGTACCGCTATGCGGTACATCTAGTTTAACGTGCAGGTGTGTGCAAAGCTGGGATGATCCAGACCAACGCGCTGGGGCAACTGCACTAGTGATGATATTCAAACACCTGATGCGCTTCAGGAAGTAGGATATCGCAGTCTGCAAGCACAATAAACAGTAGTAACTTGATCTCCTATTGTTTGATATTCTAAGAAACAGAGATAGCCTGTATTAATTCATGTTGTGTTAGTCTTGTTTCAAGGAAAATCGTGGGCTAAACCTAGGTCCTTCTCCAGCAGATTAACTGCGTGCGTTATGGATGGGCTATTCAGCAGAATCAGTCCAAGTATTCATCTACTTCAGGATTTAACGCCAGGCTATTGCCATTAATCATCGAGATATACATAATGAATGTTAATTAAATCATTAATATAAAGATTTCATTATAATGTCTCCATCCAATCTGCTGTGTGTGTGTGTGTGTGTGTGTGTGTGTGTGTGTGTGTGTGTGTGTTCCTGATTTACATTTCACTGTGGCCCCTGCTGGTCTCCCTGCTCTGTGGGGTGGTGGGGTGTCTCACCTCATTCTCACCTCCAGGAGTGAGACTGCAAACTCAGAACAGAAACTTTTGGTTAATATTCACAGCAGAGTCCATACCTCACATCAGAAACATTGAGTTAGGCTACATAAATGGTGTGTTGTGTGTTTGTTTGGTTAAAAGTTTATTATATTACTTATATGTATATTACTTTTTCTGGTGTAAATAAGTGCATGTTGCATGTGATGTCTGCTACTGAGACCTTGAATTTCCTCTTGGGGATGAATAAAGTATCTATCTATCTATCTATCTATCTATCTAAGTTGGCGTCCTCTGTTAAACTAACCTTCCAACCTTTAGGGGAGGGAGGGGAATGCTGTGTGCCGATCTGTGTGTGTGTAAGAGAGAGAGAGAGTGTGTTTATATGTGTGTGAGTCTCTGTGTGTGTTTGAAGGTGGTGTTGGTTATTGTGTGTGTGTGTGTGTGTGTGTGTGTGAATGTGTGAATGAGTAATTTTTCCATGACTCTTCGTTGACTTGTTGGGGGAATGCACCTTTGCTGTTCACCTTATAAATGAAGCTGTCCACTGATGTCTTTACTAAATCTTTCCCCCATCTGAAGCTGTCCCTAAGTGATGTCTGTACTGAATCTTCTCCTCATCTTACTGAAGCTGTTAGTGATGTCTGTACTGAATCTTCTCCTTGTCTTACTGAAGCTGTTAGTGATGTCTGTACTGAATCTTCTCCTCATCTTACTGGAGCTGTCCCCAAGTGAGGTCTGTACTGAATCTTCTCCTCATCTTATTGAAGCTGTTAGTGATGTCTGTACTGAATCTTCTCCTCATCTTACTGAAGCTGTCCCCAAGTGATGTCTGTATGAATCTTGGCCAAGCCTCATGGATCGCAAAATACAACTCTGGAGTAAGCAGGAGCATCAAGTAGTATGATCAAGATGTGCTCAACAGGCATGTTATCCACTGGTGTCTGGTGTGTTTAATAAAATATTTGAATTAATAATTTAACCACATTCAAACACATCACACATTCATGGCCGCCTGAAGAGCAAGAACACACACACCTTGCTCTTGACCGTAAACAAACAATGAAAACTCAAGCTCAACGAAACCACAGCATTCTCCGTCCGGGGAAACCAGAAAAAGTCTGGAAATTGCTGAGCTCTCCAAATGCAGGTTTTAGATTCTTAATCACCAGTGGAATTAATCTAAATACCCTCTTTACCAATAAGTATTGTATCATTACATTAAAGGCACCCTTAACAAGATTTGCTCTCAGGGTCTACAACTAAATATGCGTATTTTGCAACAAAAGTATCAACATAATAATATGCAAGGAATGCACCGACAGCAGTCTGTAGAAAAAGATCTCAGAATTCTTAGCAGTTCTTTTCCTTTCAGTTTCCTTTTCAGTGTATGTGTGTGTGTGGAGGGGGGACTAGAAAATTGCCTAGAGGGCCACTCAGACAATGGCAGAAGTGCCGCTCGTCATGTTATGAGGTTATTTGCCATCAAAATGAAAACATTATATTAAACATGATATTATTAAAAAACTGTTCCTTTGATCATTTTGATGCAATTAGTGAACACGTTAGATTGCATTTCTATTATGAATGTATTGAACATTAAAATACATTGAAACTTGTTTTGTGTCTTTGCCTTTATAATGTCCACAGTCCAGTTCTATTTATGATGATAATATCTTGTCTGCAGCAGGCCATGTGTTTATTATGTTTGCATACAGAAAAGACACATACACACACACACACACACACACAAACATACACACACACACACACACACACACACAAACAGATGGGCAGCCAACAAAGTAATAAAACGGATTTGGCTGGCTGCAGTCTACAATTAAACATTACATGTTTTCATGTAAAACCTATGACTCAGCGATTTCATTTCAGGGAAAGGAAGCTGTTACCATGGGAATCCAAAGTTCGCGGGGCAATGAATAATGGTGCACGTTACTTTTGCCTCTTGTATCGCAGGGAACCAATCACATCTGTCATCTTCGGGCCAGAAGCAAGCTAAACAGATGACAGTCGATGTCTGGAATCATTCAGTAAACGTTGGTCGTATAGTGTTATCCAATTGCGTGCAGTGATATTTTCAAATGCATGCTTGGTGCCGCCCCTCGAGTTGAGCCATTACATTATTCGTGGCCAGACCATTAATCTTTCGGATTTGGGTCTGGAATCTTCAGGATAGGAAGCTGTGGGTGTAAAAAGAAACTGAAACGTATTGTTCGATAGGCAGGAATGTCACGCTCTGACCCTAGCACAGTAACTGACTGTGTCACTCACTAGATAGATAGATAACCACATTTTCTATTCTTTATATTTATATTTTCTATAAACACTTTTTAATTCATAACTGAGGCTAAACCTGGCAAAACTTCTTAAAAAATCTTTTAAAAAATTGCAATGCACACACAATCCCTGGGGTTCTTCACTATTAACCTGTTGTTTAGCTTGTTTGCTCCACATCAGTGGAGCATCTCTCTTGTTGGGACATTCAGGCTCCCTGGTCTCTCTCACCTGGTACAACACACTCCTCTGGGTACAACAACTCCTCTGGGTTCAATACGGAACTGTGGAGTTCGCTTTCCCTCACTGTATGCTTACCACCACTGTGTGTGTGTTTGTGTGTGTGTTTAATACTACTTAGGGGAATCCACTCCCTGTGTTCACATGGCTGTGTGTGTATATATGTGTGTTATACTATAAACAACTCTGGAATGCATCGACAGCAGTCTGAAAGAGAGCTCCGAATTCCTGTAAGTAGCAGGAATCTATCTATTTTTAGATTTAGATTTCTGGGGGGGTGATTTCTGCATGAAGTTGCCCTATTAGGAGCGAAAAGGATTTTGGAAGCGTTATTTTAAGGTAATAAAATCTCTTTAGAGGGGCTCCATTCGTTCACGTGGCTCTGTGTGTGTGTATGCGTGTGTGTGTGTGTGTGTGTATGGGGGGGATCCTCTCTCTATCTGATAAATCTGCTGCATTAATCTCCATATCACGCCCACTCTTCATCTGCAGATATCCTGCCGCTGGGAGGCTGCGCTGCACATATCCATCAGGGCCGTCCTCACAGACCATCCGCCCAAAACATACCCACCGAGGAAGTTTCCAGAAAACATCCACAGACAACTGACGAGGTCCTCAGAGATCATCCACAGACAAAACCAACTGACGAGGTCCTCAGAGATCATCCACAGACAAAACCAACTGACAAGGTCTTCAGAGATCATCTGCCCCAAAGAAATATCCACTAAGTCTTCCGATGGAAATAAGCTAATAGCTAAATTTGGAACAAAGCATCTTTTCTATCTTTATCATTTATGTCTTTTGTACATGGTCCAGGTAAGAGAGGAAATATGCACCATAAACATCCGTAGAAAATGGATGCTAAAAAAAAGTCTTCTGAAAACTTCCACCACAAACAGCCCCGAAACACTTCACTGCAAAACTCTTCAGAGACGGAAATCCACCCACAGAGACAGACACGTGCTGCCGCCTGTCCCTGGTTAGAGCTAACGAACACACAAACAAACTCATGCCTCTGCGCTTTTAATCAGTGATGAGGCAGAATGTATCAAGGCTGTGGTATGGATGCGAGTCAATGGACCTCTCAGAGATGGAATCAAAGCATGCTCAGCCTGAAGGACATGGAGACACAAACACACACACACACACAAACAAACACACACACACACACACACACACACACACACACACACACACACCTTTTCAGAGGGAGACATACACAACCTCATTAGCTCTGGCCTGAGCTGCTTGTGTTCAGGAGAAAAGGTTTAGATAGGCTTGATTTACATGTGTGGCAGATCAGATGCCTTTGTGTGTGTGTGTGTGTGTGTGTGTGTGTGTGACAGCCAGTGCCCGAGCAGATGAGAGTGTATGGGTGAAAGGAGGGAGGGACTGAATTGAGTGTGAGTGCTTCAATTCAGACCCTGATCGCCCCTGTGAATGCAGCGAGAGGAGACGTGCCTCCTGCACACAGGAGCACTCAGGGGGCAGAGCCGACGCCTCGCCCCGGTAAAATGGCTTCTCTCTCATCATCACCAGCAAAACTACGGCAGCAGGACCACCAACACCAACCGGACCACACCAACACCCATCAACACCGACCCAACCAGCCGGGTTCTCACCAACATCACATCAACCCAACACTAGCCAATCCACATTAGTGTAACACCAACGCCAACACCAGCCCAACCAGCCGGCTCTCACCAACATCACATCAACCCAACACCGACCCAACACCAGCCAAACCACATCAGCACTCACAGTGCTTTTTGCTGCGTCGGACCAGCATCAGATTGAAGCCAGATGGGCTGGATCCACAGTTGGGTCCACAGTTCACCTGGACACACCTGCCCTGCCAACGCCGCCCTCTCTCAGGAGGCAGCTGTCCACGTGGAGTTTAGATGATAATACATGGGGCAACTTTGTGAGCAGTGTTGCAGCGCCATCAATCTTAGTTCCTAGTGTTCTGATTGGATGCTTGAGACACGTTGCCCACTGATGCAGAGCTGGCAGCTCTCACGCATTGACCGTGAGATTCATTCATTTGATTGGTTCCATGCACTCTCCCGCCAATCCAATGTGTGAGGGAGCTCTGCTGATGATTAAAAAATCTCCAGATCAAAGATTGTTACCCAACACCACCGAAAAAGTGGCCAAACCACACTGCCCTGATACACTGCCTGCCAACATTGCTCAAAACGTTGTCCTGTGTATCACCGACTTTAGTCTTGACGGACCAGCATGACTCTCACTGTGTTCACCTCTCCGAGATGTGAAATGCGTCACGTTGTTAATTGAGAAAAAGTTTATTTCTGTGCTGTGACTGCCATACTGTATACCGTGCGTGTTTATTTTTGTGAGGTATAAGTATCTCTTGCGGTTCCATTTTCAGGTCTTAAGGGATACAGAGAATCTGTCGCACTGATGTCTCTCGTCTGAGAAAACAAACATGCTCTGCTTCTGAGCACCAAGGGCGTGTGGCTCTGATGTTCCCTCAGAGAAAACAGAGTGTGTGTGTCGCTGTAACTTTAGTCAGATCAGCCGAGCGCTTGATTCCCGATGAGGAGTTGGACAACAGAAGCTCTCAATACAGAGGGCCAGTCTGAGGGACAGACGCAGAGTGTATGTGTGTCTCTTTGTGTGTGTGTGTGTGTGTGTGTGTGTGTGTGTGTGTGTGTGTGTGTGTGTGTGTGTGTGCAAAGACTGGCGCCTTTACTGCACAGCGCCTGAGTGGAGGTCTCTTCCCTCACAACGCCCCAGGAGATACTTACATCACCAAGTGCATGGATGATGTGACCCACACAAAGACATCATCACTTTCGGGCTAACTGGAAGCCATGGCTGACAGGGGATGTCCTCAGGCTGCTGAGGGCCAGAGACAAAGCCTACAGAGCTGGGGATGAAGCTGGCATGAAAACAGCGAGAGCCAACCTGTCCCGTGGCATCAAGGAAGCAAAAAAGGAATACACTCACAAGATAACCACCCACTTCAAAGACAGCAGGAACTCACAAAGCCTATGGCGGGGCATTCCAGGCCCTCACGGGACTACAAGCCCGGCACAGAGCTGTGAGCAACATCCCTCTGCTCAACAACCTGAACCGCTTCTTTGCTGGCTTTGAAGCACAAAAGCAGCACCTGCCCACAGAAGACCCATCCCCTCTTACATGAGCAGCCCCCTGTGCCTCTCTGCCCGACAAGCGTGAAGAGGACACTTGCTGCTATCAACACCAAATGGGCAACAGGTCAGACAACATCCCAGGTCGTGCGCTGAAGGACTGCGCGGGGGCTTAAGGATGTCTTCACAGACATCTTTAACACTTCCCTGAAGCAAGCCATCGTCCCATCATGTTTCAAAGCTGCCACCATCATACCTGTGCGAAGAAAACTGCTCCATCCTGCTTCAATGACTACCGCCCTGTGGCACTGACACCCATCATCATGAAGTGCTTTGACGGCTTGTCATGTCACATATCAAAGCCATTCTCCCCCACCCTGGACCCCCTTCCAGTTTTGCATACCGAGCCAAGCGGTCTACAGAGGATGCAATCTGCTCTGCCCTCCACCCAGCCCTCACCCACCTGGAAAAAAAGAGACTCATATGTGAGATTGCTGTTTATAGACTTCAGTTCTGCATTCAACACCATAATACCACAACAACTCATCTGCAAACTTCGACAAACTGGGACTCAGTACCTACCTCTGCAACTGGCTACTGGACTTCCTCTGTCAGAGGCCCCAAGTAGTGCGTGTTGGCAACAATACCTCAACAGCATCACACTGAGCACAGGGCCCCCCCCCAGGCTCGTGCTCAGTCCATGCTCTTCACCCTGCTGGCCGATGACTGCACTGCAACCTACAGCAACAATCACATAGTGAAATTTGCTGGCGACACAACTCTGGTGGGTCTCATCACCAAGGGCGGCCGGACTCAATACAGGTTGGGAGGGTCGACCATCTGACCCGCGTGGTGCAGGGACAACAACCTCCTGCTGAACGTCCAGCAAGACCAAAGATTGTTGTTGACTTCCGGAGAGGTCACACCCAACACCTGCCACTGACCATCGGCGGTGCTGTGGTGGAGAGAGCGAAGCAGCACCAAATTCCTGGGGTGCACATCAGTGAAGACCTCTCCTGGACCACCAACACTGCATCACTGGCCGAGGCTCAGGCCGCCTGTACTTCCTGCTTGAAACTCCAGGCGACAAGTGCTCCACCAGCCATCATGACCACATTCTACCGAGGCACCATTGAGAGCATCCTCTCCAGCTGTATCGCTGTGTGGGGAAGCTGCACTGAATACAAACAGGAAAGCCCTGCAGGCGCGCAGTGAACACAGCTGGAAGGATCGTTGGTGCTTCACTCCCCCCTGAAGGACATTTACACCACCCACCTCACCATAAGGCGACCAAAATTGTGAGGTGATGCAAGTCACCCCGCTCACAATCTGTTTGATCTACTGCCCTCTGGGAAGAGGTACAGAAGCCTCGCCCCGCACTACCAGACTCACCAACAGCTTCATACACCAAGCTGTGGGATGCTGAACTCTCCCCTCCTCTCCCCCTCCACCCTCAGCTACATAACATCCTGGACATTGGACCCACAATGGCCTGCACTACTCCACTTGCACTTGAACACTTGCACACTTGTACACTTTACAACGGTGTTGTTGTCCTGAAAACACAACACTTCTGCTGCTCTTACATAACTTGCACCACTATGCCACTTTCTTTATTACTCAGGTCAAACAGAACTACCCATGACTTTGACTTTGGAGATAGCAGAGTGCATGTATGTGAGTGTGTTTGAGTGAGTGACTGAGTGTGTGGGGAATGGGGGTGTGAATGTCGTTTAAATCTTGAGGAGTCAAGGCACAGGCAGCCAGCACTGCTAGAAATACCAGATTTTTTTTTCTCAACAACAATGGCAGTGGCACTGGAGCGAGGCGAGGCGAGGCGAGCCGTGGAGAGGAGCAGAGCGCAGAGCAGACGTCTCTCGCTTTCAGTTTGCCCCGAGGCTCTGAGCTTGGCTGTGGCAACGGGAGCATTCCTGCTTTCTCCACCCTGCAGGAACCCCCGACCCCCACACACACACACACACACACAAAACTGTGGGCTCATTCAAGTGGATCTGTGTACCAACAAGCCTGCATTTACATCGCAAAGCACTTTGTTTTGGATTCAACTCCCCTCCAAATACCCTGCTGACGTTGTTTCCCAACAAGGCCCACACTGCCGGTGCCGGTTTGTGTGAGAAAGTTGGGCGAGTGAAACTGTCGCTCCACAGCAGCAGCGATAATCTCATGTTTGTGCCTCACACACACACACACAAACACACACACACACACACACACACACACACACACACACACACACACACACACTATTCTGACGGTGTCTCGCGCTGGCTGTGTTATCAGCACAGGGAAACATTTCAACACCATCCAACTTCTGTGAAATTTGCAGACTGCACTGCTTGCTGATAGACGTTGCCATGCCACACTGCACCAGCGACTCTGGACGCCATTCAGGTATGATCTGGCCCTGATGGGGCATCTGTGACACCCCCTTCCCGGCTCCTAGCGTGCAGGGCTGCAGTGGCTATGCAAATGCACTACATGGAGAGGGTGTCAGATATGCTAACAGCTAACAAAGAATTAGAGGGGGGGGGGGATAATGGTAACCCACCCCCAACACAGAGACTGGGAGGGGGTAACATAATGCTAACTGAGTTGTTCACAAGTTATCTTCCTTGCTAACAAGAAAACCCCACAGGGAGCATGTCCGCTAAGCATACCTAAAGAAGGAAGAGCACACACACACACACACACACACACACACACACACACACACACACACACACACACACACACACACACACACACACACACACACACACACACACACACACACACACACACACACACACACACACACACACACACACACACACACACACACACACACACTGTTGCTGGAGTGTGCTTAACTGACTTGGCTGAGTCTATGTTCCCTTTAGTTATTCTTCAGAGGCTTGAAGTAAAGATGGTGCTGTGAGGGAACTTCGATCACTCAGCATTGAGCCAAAACATGATGTGAAACTTGAGGCGTTTCAACTTTTTTTTGTTGTTAGGGGAGAAGAGCACAAAGCGCCCAAGCTGGCTGATGCTCTTGTTTGTATTCTCTTTCTCTCTTCATGCGCTGTGGGAGTTTAGAGGGCAGTTTCTCCGCTGCCCTCAGCAGAACGCATTATTCATTTATCATCCTCAAACTTATCGTCACACTCCTCCGTGATAACAGCTGCACACTTTGGAATGCCCATCTCAATACCTCATACTTGCCCATCAGCCCCCAAACCTCTCTGATGAGAAACACCTCCATTAAACCCCACACACACTCACACACATACAACACCCACCCACACCCACACACAGCACCCGCCCCGCCCTTCAGCTGACTAACGATCCTGCTGGTTGATGGCTGATCTTCCCTCCCGGTGAAACCTCTTCTTATGGAGATGCTGGGTCATTCACTCTATGTCACACACACACACACACACACACACACACACACACACACACACACACACACACACACACACACACACACACACACACACACACACACACACACACACACACACAGACAGAGAGACACAAACACACACAGACACCCAGGTTCCCTCTAGCCTCACAACCACTCCCTGCAGAGAGAGAAAGAGAGAGTTTCTTTATGGGCTCCCCATCCTCTGAGCATTGCCTGAAAGTGAATGCATCTTCATTGGGGATCTCTTACATACCCATACTGAGTGAATACCCCCCCGACACCACCACCCCAGCACCACCTCCCCTGGGGATCAATAAAGTATCTATCTATCTATCTATCTATCTATCTATCTATCTATCTATCTAGCACGGTCTCCTCTGCCCCCGCCCAACCCCCCCCACCCCACCCCCACCGATGCCATACCCTTCAGAGGTTTTTGTTCTCTTTGTGCGGTAGAATGAGCCTTCGTGACCTTGGCAGTGCGGGCGGATAAATATTTGATGATCCAGTGACTCACAAGATACAGACGGCAAACTAGACTCTGAAAACAAATCACATCTTTTCTTCTGATGTTTCAGAGGGCGGCAAACTCACTCCGGAGAAGACGATGTGTTTTATTTTGCGCTGTCTATCTGCTGGGGAAACACTCTCACTTTGTTCCCGTGTGGTGGGTAAACTCTGCAGTGATTCCAGCCTCTGATACACATCACACACACACACACACACACACACACACACACACGCACACACGCGCACACACACACACACACACACACACACACACACACATGCATCCCCATTCAGACTCGCTCAGGATGTCTGTGGTATCTGTGCAGATGCATCGTGTCTGATTGAGATTCGAGGTTCTACCAGCTGCTGGAGAACATGGTTTGTCACTCTTGTTTAAGATGCCTGCAGGCTGGTGTGTGGTGTGTGTGTGTGTGTGTGTGTGTGTGTGTGTGTGTTATGTAAAGACAGCCCTGCTGGAGCAGTGGTGTGTGTTTGAACCTAAAACACTGTTAGCCTGCAGTGTGGCTTATGAAACACACTGTGCTGGTGGAGGGTTGCTCAGCTGCCAGTGATCATGTTGTGTACTGAATGGTCCCCTTCATCACTATTACATAAACCCTCACTGCTCCCCGAGCGCCGCCATTGTAGCAGGCAGCTCACTGCGCAGGGATTAGTGTGTGCTTCACCTCACTGTGTGTTCACTGTGTGCTGTTTGTGTTTCACTAATTCACTGATTGGGTTAAATGCAGAGACCAAATTTCCCTCACGGGATCAAAAAAGTATGTATACTTATACTATACTTATACTTATACTTATAAACACATGTAAAACTTAGTTTCAGTTTTAAACCCTTACCTATAGGAGATGTTCATACATGCATGTGTGTGTGTGTGTCCAGAGATGTTAGTGTGTGTGTGTGTGTGTGTGTGTGTGTGTGTGTGTGTGTGTGTGTGTGTGTGTGTGTGTGTGTGTGTGTGTGTGTGTGTGTGTGTGTGTGTGTGTTTGTGTACATTTGTGTGTGTGTCCAGCAGGCTTGTGCAAAAGTCCAGAATTGAATGGAAACTGCTCTTTAATTCCAATTCAGTTCTTGAATTTCACTTGCATTTTAATTGAGGTAGCAAACAGTAAGCAGAATTGCAATTCGAATTGTGCACAACCCTGGTGTCCAGAGATGGTGTGTGTGTGTTCAGAGAATTTACTGTTTGTCATTATGATGACTCCGCACTGTGTAACTGCTTGCAGAAGCTCTCTTTTAGTCTGACCAAACAAAAAAGTCCCACACAATGATCTAAAAAGATTGACTGTGTCTATGACTCTGATCTTTACCATGTCAGACGTCATGAGTATTTTGAGCATATAAGTTTCCTCCACTGTCTGTTTCCACTATGACCTCTGTTATGTTTGTGTGTGTGTGTGTGTGTGGTGTGTTTGTGCGTGTGTGTGTGTGCGTGTGTGTGTGTCTAGTCAAAGTCAAAGTCAAAGTCAGCTTTATTGTCAATTTCTTCACATGTTCCAGACATACAAAGAGATCGAAATTACGTTTCTCACTATCCCACGGTGAAGACAAGACATATTTTACCAATTTAAGTCCACAGACAAACATAACATTCAAGTAAACAAAAAAGTAAGTAAATAAGTAAATAAGAGGGCACATATAATAATGAAAAAAAAATAAGAGCAGCAAAATCTGGTTGAAATTGTGCATAGACAGTCAATAAAATACTAGTGCAAAGTCAGGCCAATAAAAGGCTTGGGTAGTTCTGTTTGACCTAAGTAAGAAAGAAAGTGGCATAGTGGTGCAAGTTATGTAAGAACAGCAGAAGTGTTGTGTTTTCAGGACAACAACAACAAGTCGTAAAGTGTACAAGTGTTCAAGTGTGCAAGTGGAAGTGGGAGTAGTGCAGGCGCCATTGTGGGTCCAATGTCCAGGATTTTATGTAGCTGAGGGTGGAGGGGGAGGAGGGAGAGAGTTCAGCATCCTTACAGCTTGGGTGTATGAAGCTGTTGGTAAGTCTGGTAAATAGGAGGCGCAGGCTTCTGTACCTCTTCCCAGAGGGCAGTAGATCAAACAGATTGTGAGCGGGGTGACTTGCATCACTCACAATTTTGGTCGCCTTGCGGTGAGGTGGGTGGTGTAAATGTCCTTCAGAGAGGGGAGTGAAGCACCAATAATCCTTCCAGCTGTGTTCACTATGCGCTGCAGGGCTTTCCTGTTGTATTCAGTGCATCTTCCGCCCCACACAGCGATACAGCTGGAGAGGATGCTCTCAATGGTGCCTCGGGTAGAATGTGGTCATGATGGCTGGTGGAGCACTTGCTCGCCTGAGTTTCCGCGAGGAAGTACAGGCGGCGCTGAGCTCTCTTAGCCAGTGATGCAGTGTTGGTGGTCCAGGGAGGTCTTCGCTGATGTGCACCCCCAGGAATTTGGTGCTGCTTCGCCTTCCACCACAGCACCGTCGATGGTCAGTGGCAGGTGTTGGGTGTGACCTCTCCGGAAGTCAACAACAATCTCTTTGGTCTTGCTGACGTTCAGCAGGAGGTTGTTGTCCCTGCACCACGTTGTTAGATGGTCGACCTCCAACCTGTATTGAGTCTCGCCGCCCTTGGTGATGAGACCCACCAGAGTTGTGTCGCCAGCAAATTTCACTATGTGATTGTTGCTGTAGGTTGCAGTGCAGTCATCGTCCAGCAGGGTGAAGAGCAGCGGACTGAGCACACAGCCTTGGGGGGCCCCTGTGCTCAGTGTGATGCTGCTTGAGGTATTGTTGCCAACACGTACTACTTGAGGCCTCTGACAGAGGAAGTCCAGTAGCCAGTTGCAGAGGTAGGTACTGAGTCCCAGTTTGTCAAGTTTGCAGATGAGTTGTTGTGGTATTATGGTGTTGAATGCAGAACTGAAGTCTATAAACAGCAATCTCACATATGAGTGTCCAAAGATGTCTAAGCGGGGTTGGTAGGCCAAGGCAGATGTAACCATTTTTACACTCAGGGTAGTCTGAAGCAACTCTTCTCTCTCAGTCATGAAAAAAAAAATGAGCTGGGCTAATACTGTTTGGGAAATGAAACATGCTAATAATTAAGCTGGGGCAGATTTCCTTTTCCATAATGCAGCGCAAGGTGATCATAGCAATTCGAAAGCAATTATCCAGCTGCCACATTGCCTCCAGCAGCAACATGTGGTCTGTGGAACTCCAACCATGCGGCTCATTAACTGGCCTGCAGCGGGCATGATGGTCAGCTAAAAGGCCCTGAGTTTGCTCTGAGCTTGAGACTACAGTGAGTCTGTTTAGAGTTTACTCTGAGTTTGAGACTACAGTGAGTCTGTTTAGAGTTTACTCTGAGTTTGAGACTACAGTGAGTTTGTTTAGTGTACTCTGAGTTTGAGTCTAAAGAGTCTCCTGTGATTCTGCTCTGTCTAATTTCAGTTTGCTCTGAGTCTTATGTTGACAATACACTAAAAACACCTTATAAAGGCTGTAATCATAAAACACTATTCCAGTAGTGTAGTGTAGTCTAGTTTTCGTGAGCTTGTTTTCATTTTTTTTCATATCGACAGTATTTGGTGACCTCGAGAAATGGAAATCTATGTGAAAAAACTACTAGCTACTACTATTGTTAACTATAGTCTTTTGTCATTGGGGAGTCATATGTAACCTGCGTTGTGTTGAACCTGCGCGATTCAGCCCTGCACACGCCCGGACTCGAACCCGCGAACAGCAGTAGGCCTACCTCGGATCGGGAGGCAGCGCGCTAACAATTGAGCCAATAGCCCAGGCTACTGGCTCGCATGCCAGCAGCACTCTTGAGGCGTCGGGGAGTGAGGTTTACCAACGTTCCACAAGCACAGCTAAGCTAGCTGGCATCCGTTACACTCACCCCCCTAAACCTCACTCCCGATCCGGGTCATGGCACCAATGTAACCTGCGTTGTGTTGAACCTGCGCGATTCAGCTCTGCACACGCCCAGACTCGAACCCGCAAACAGCAGCACCTCGGATCGGGAGGCGAGCACGCTAACAATTGAGCCAATAGCCCAGGCTACTGGCGCGCATGCCAGCAGCACTCTTGAGGTGTTGGGGAGTGAGGTTTACCAACTTCCACAAGCACAGCTAAGCTAGCTGGCATCCGTTACACATACATAATCTTATGTGATCATGTAAACAATAATCAAACCAAAACTACTGCACCCTAGTGACACATTATAACTAGATGCTACTTTATTCACCCCATGCCACCTTTCCATGTCACCTTCTATCCTTGCATCATCATGCCCCCTCCCCTCTCTCTCTTTAGGCTAATCTGAATGCATTAGTTTACATTCAGCGTTTCTCAAGTTTTTTTATTTATTTTTTTATCTGTAGCCTGGGCCCAGGTAGCACCCGATGCGCAATGGACGCACTGTGTTAAGCGCTCGTGTCAAGGCAGCTTAGTTAGTCCCGACCTACATGAGATTTTGAACGTTGTTGTGAGAGTGGTGAATTTCATCAAAACGCGGCCCTTAAAGCAACACCAAAGAATGTTCCCTCTGTCGCACGCATGCTATTTGTTTATCCAGCACAGGCTTTACGGATGTCCACAGACAAGGTAGAATACTTTGCATGACTTATAAAAGTACGATGTATTGCGACATCAGATGCAAGTCAAATTTGTAGTTTCTTATGTCTCATTCCATCGAACTACAGGTCCGCTACCCGATCTGGCAAACTTACATAGTGCGGTTATAGCCGATAGAGGGTCATGGGCGGAAATGCAGAATTGCCGTTCACCCTGTTAGGAGTTGATGAACCACTTAAACGATTTTGGAAACATTATTTTAAGGTATAAAAAACTCTTTGGTGTTGCTTTAAAAGCGCGTCTATTCTCTGCACTTTGCGAAGAGATGGTAGCTGACCAAAAGGCTGTACTGTTTCACAGCGAAGCAAGGTGGCTTTCCCGAGGTAAAGTGCTGTCGCGCGTGTTTGAGCCCATGTCGCCTGTTCTTGGAGGAAGAGCGCATGTTTGAATCTGCAAACACGCTCACTAATGAACATTTCTTGACGGTTGTCCTATCTTAGCGATATATTTGATATATCTTAGCGATACATTTGAGTTAAATGTCCAGTTACAAGGCAAATACAAGCACCTACCTCACCTAGCAAATAAGATTACTGCATTCACCAAAAAACTTGAGTATGGGACAGGCTTCGATCGCGACAGTATTATGCCTTTGAGATTTCTGAGCGAAATCGCTGAAACGTCTGATTGGGATGCACTCTTGTGATCCCATGTATTAAACAGTAGGCCTACATCACATCCCTGCAAAGTTTATTTCAAAAATATTTCCCAACCAGCAGTGCTCAGTATGGATTATGGATTATGGATCCATTCAATGCAGCATGTTGGTATTTCATTGAATATATTGTACAATGCTGTAAAATGGCCTATGCTTCCTAATATGTTGCTGGAAAACAAAAATATGTGTGTTATGTATTTATTTATTATTATATCTGCAGCACCAGCTGATCTTAACTCTGTTGAAGAGGATATATTTACAACTAGACTTTCAGTCATTATTTCAATAAATTTGACAATTTTAAGCTTGACCTACCACTTTCTTAGAGCGATGAGGGACAGGTGGGGCTCGAGAATGCCCCCTTGATCAAAGTGGGGAATGAAAGAAAAAGTTTGAGAACCACTGATCAAGTTTGTTAACTACCACAGTCACGAGTTGGGTCGCGATAGTCATTTTTAAAAAGTGGGTCCCCAGAAAAAAAGTTTGAGAAACACTGGTTTACATGATCACATGCAAAGGCATACCCAGAAAGCACATGCAGATGTTGCAGAAGATTTATGCCAATGCACAGATTTATGTTCATATGATTAGGCCTATAGTTATGGTTGTAATTTGTTCAACCCTCAATGGCATAACACAACAATGAGGAAAACATTATTATTAAGCATTATTGTTTAAAAGAAAACATATCATATCATAACATACTGTATCACCCCATGTGTTCATGAATGTGTACATATAGAATGGCAGTAACTGATGTCACCTACACACATTTGGTCCCACCCAATGTTGACTCCATGGGTACAGACCCTGAGGGGACTCTAGTGTCACTGCCAGGGTGAAGCTGCTGGCTGTGATGTGTAACTTTGTTTTGATCTTTGATCCATGTTATTTTGGCAAGATGTTCAAGATTAGGGGAGTGTGTGTGTGTGAATGTGTGTGTGTGTGTGTGTGTGTGTGTGTGTGTGTGTGCGCTACTAAAAGTATGTCATAAGCTGCTGTCGGCAATCTTTCTTGCGTGAGAAAGTAAAACAGGCTTCATCGAGTTTACACTGAAGTCTTTCACTGGCAGGGACTGTGTGTGCTTGTGTGTGTGGCATTTAGTACTATGACATGATGTTTGTGTGTTGTAACTGCCTGTGTGTGTGTGTGTGTGTGTGTGTGTGTGTGTATGTTTGTGAGTGTGTGTGTTTGTATGTGTGTGTGTGTGTTTTCAGTATGAGTGAAGGGATATGTGGTGCTACAGCAGCCTTTAGGGGGTTCTTGTGATGTTGCATGTGAAAAATGTCAGAGTGGGACTCACAGTGTTTCTATAACTACACACACACACACACACACACACACACACACACACACACACACACAGTCTTTGTCTGAGGATCCCTGTGTCTCACAATAACAAACTTCCCAAAACAAGGCAATTATTTGACCAAACCTTTAATTATTACTTGTGGTTTGATAGGAAAACATGCAAACAACAGTGGAAAATAACATGAGTTTTATTCACATGGACTAATGCACTGCACAGCTTAGTGTAGGTTCAACTAGTGCTAAATCCTCCTGAGTATTAATATAAACTTTATGAATAAAGGACATCACTCACAGTTATTTTTAAAACATTTTTAATTGATGGACTTTCAGGAAAGATTCTTCAGCGATTATGGCGATTTGGAGAGTTTTACGGAGAGTTTTACTCAAGTACCAGGGATAAAGTTACACCAACTTAAATTCATGTAACCAAATCCACCAACACTGTTAGGATGATCATCACCCACTTATATAGCGTTCATTACATCTCATTAGAATATGCAGGTTCAGTGATAAACCTGTATATACTATAGTTATAGTTTACAGCAGTAAAACTGTCTGATCTGCTCTTAAGCGCTGTTCACACCTGGAACGATAACTATAAAGATAACTATACCCATAACGACATTAGCACCCGCACTGGCGATGAGGAAAGTCTCTCCTTGTGTTGATGAATGTGAAGTCTAACACTGGATTGTGATTGGCTGTCAGCTTTTTAATCGTTTACAAAATCGCTCTGAAAGTGATCCTCAACGATGTTGGTATCATTACGTTATCATTATAGTTTATGTGTGGACGTTGTCATTCACATTGGCTGGAACGATATCTTTGTGTTGTTACCATTATAGTTATCTTTCTTGGTGTGAATGGCATTTACACAGATATATCCTAAGGTCCCAGAGGTCACCTAGTTCCTGTTTAGTCCGTGAAAGGACTTAACAATCTCAGTTCGTCACTCTTTTTCATAAATAACGCTTTCTTTTAGATCATATGCTCTCTAGGCAAGTTTCAATATGAACTAAAACACACACTCAATACTTAAACTTCTTGTAGCATACCTTAAACAGTGTGTAACCATAGCTTTTAAACATTTTCTGCTTTCCACATTGTTTGCAATTCTGCACACTTATTACGAAACACTACACACAGTTTCTTACATACAGGGCCGCGTTTGGGCATTGGGCAAAGGGGCTGCTGTCCCGGACCCCGGCCACTAGGGGGCCCCGGCGCAGGACATTTAAAAAAGAAAACAAGTGTCTTATCGTCACCTGTCTTTGCCCGTATCAATGCATGCTATCACAGACAACAATGGCTTCGCATGAGACAATTAGGAAACATGAAAGTGGATCTCGAAAAAAGAGAGAGCTTCAGCCAGACGTTCTCAGTAAGGCGTGCCAAAACCACGGCCGTATACGCACTGTGTGTATCAGCCAGGCTACTCAACAACGAGAGAGAATTTCCCCTGTGTGCGTGTATTCACACCAAATTGGCCTAGGCTACCATAACTGCTCAACTCTGCACAGTAGCCTATTCCATTGACTGCATGCCAGTAGGCTATTTACAATTTTCTGTAAAGTAAGGTTTGTAACGTTATCAAAATCAACTTAATGCAGAACTATGCACGCGCGCACCTTGTTTGAGTAGGAGAGATACACAGGCATGCTACAGAAGTTGTAGGCTAGCTTGTTGTTTTCTATTACTATCTATGCTGGTTGTCAGCAAACAATGGTATAAGCTAATTCATTAACTCGAGACTCATCATGGATATAACACGTTTTTTTTTAAACAACGAAAACAGAAAAGATGGAGACAGCAAAGCGAGAGGAGTTATTTAAAATGGGCAAGCCGCAAGCACAAGGTAGGCAAGATTATTGCTTGTCAAAATGTTAGGCTAGCATTACCACTGTTTAAAGCCATACGTGAACGTATAGCCTTCGCTAGAACAAAACTAGGTAACTTTAGCTTTATAGGGCTATACAAAGTTGTCCAAATAAATAGGTCGTTGTTAGGCGTTGTTGTTATAAAGATATTGCATGTGGATGTTATTAGCCTACTACAAGGCTACTTTTTAACTGACCAATGCAGTAACCTAACCGGGACAAATATTATCAAAGCGTTGAAAGTTAGGTGGGTGTGTGCGTACCATCGCATTCATTCCTGCAGGCACCCTGTCCACTCTTTTCAAAACAAGGATCAAAATAGTGATAAGTCCATGTCTAGGCATACTACCCCTGTCCCTGACAATGTTACCGTTATCGGCTACGACACCCCCCTTGTTTGTATTTGATGTGGTTGGGCTGTGTGTGTGCGCTAGACTGCGTGTTTCAATGTATTTGACGTCGTGGCTGGCTAGGTCTAACCTGACCCTCGCCAGATGAATTTCGTTCCGCTTAGCTCCGCCTAGCTTCACTCACATTAATCTGGGACCTCTTCCATTGAGAGTGATTTCTGCAACCGACTTTATGGTTCAGCCAATCAGGACGCAGGGCGGGAGTTTCATAGATGTGACGTAGTGGAGAAGCAACCGTGAGACTGTTATCAGCGTCACAGGGTTGGCTTCGATGTGAGTGGTTGAAGTAGCACTCCAATAGATGACGGACAAGTGGCTTATTCAATCATATGCAAGCATTTTTTGATTAGGCCCAGCCTTCTGAAACACCATGGATGAGATGGATGAGTGGAGCTAGGTGGAGTGAAATTCATCTGGCGAGGGTCAGGTTAGGCTAGGGCTGTGTGTTGCAGTGTATTACAGACAGCGTGTTACAATGCATCATGATGTGGCTGTGTGCGTGCGCGCCAAACTCTAGGCTACAATGTTTTATGAGTTCAGAGTTCGGGAGTTGCACATTTTAGTCTGACCTGGGTACCACTGGCAGTTTTCAAGCCTTAGTTGAAGTAATTGATGGTAATAATGTAATATTTCATGGTTGATTTTTTTGTGTGCATTGCCCCATGTTTGTAGGCTACTTGTTTTTTTGTATGTTGGTACAATTGTATGTTGGTTATACGGTTCCACAATATAAATGCAAATTTCATTTTTACATGATGTCTATCATAATTTAATTGCCTTCTCTCTCTGTCTTATGTATATTGATAATAATAATAATAGTAATATATATTGAAAAAAAAAATGGGGGCCTCGGGGAGGCCTCTGCCCAGGGCCCCAGATGACCTAACCTGGCCCTGCTTACATAAGACACTTTGTAACTGCAGCTGCAGTTTGCAACTGAAATCTCCTGTTATCATTGGGAAAACATTGGGAAAATTTCCATTCAAAATGCAAGCACATCTGGTTATTGGTATCCACACACATACCTGAAAACACTTACAGAGACAACTGAACACCAATCAGCCTGAGGCTTAACACTACAAATAGACTTCAGGTAAGTTGTGTACCTGTTCAAGTATGTACTTTTACATTGAGTACCCATGTACAGTTCCATATTTGCCCATTTACTGCCCATTTCTAAAACCTATCGAATAATTATTTTCAGTATGCCAATGAAAAGTATATGACCACCAACCACATACCTGCATGCCTCTTTTGCAAGCAATGGAAGGGACAAGCAGAGGCGGGGTCAGTTCAATGGTGGATATGGCACGTAATATTTGTGATATTTTCCCCGAGAGCCCGAGAGGACATCACCTGTGATGTCGACGAGGACTTGTGGCAGGTCTAAATGGAAGGCTGAATCCATATCCCCGACACACACACACACACACACACACACACAAATATGTTTTTATTTTTACAATTGTTTTTTTCTTTTTACTTTTCTTTTGTTGCTACGTTTTTTTTTTTTTTTTTTTTTGGTTTTGTTGCTACGCATTCACTTACAGTATTGCATTGATAACTGTGATTCAATTTTTTCTTAATTTCTGTAAGAACTTTTGTTGTAAAAAATGTCAGCTGATTACTTCAGAAATTCTACTTTTGAGTTTCACAGAAGACAGAGTCTGAGAAAATGACAATAAAAAAATAGAAACACAAAAACTACAGTGTTCTATATAAAAGACAAAATGACAAAAATGACAAAAAAACTGTCCATGTAAACGCGCCATGGGTATGACTGCTACGTGTGTGTGTGTGTGTGTGTGTGCATGTAAGGCGTGCGCGGTTCTTGACAGCTTCTGTGTGATGTGATTGAGAGGACGCTCAGCCTGCTTAGTCCCTGAGCCCCTCTGGCGCTCTCTGTCCACAGAACCCCACTTCAGCTCCGCCTCACGAGGTCACATTCCTCTCACAGGTCAAAGGTCATGCCCCACGGCCCACAGAGGCCATCTCAGTCCAGACGTGCACCCTTCCGCTGGCTTTCATGTGACCTCTCACAGGACTCCAGCCACGCTGACACACCCCTCCCTTCCATGCAGTCCTACAAGAGCTCAGACTGGCCAACCAAAGGAGATGTGCCAGTGCTAGTCTGTGTATGTGTGTACTGGTCCATGTGTGTGTGTGTGTGTGTGTGTGTGTGTGTGTGTGTGTGTGTGTGCTGTCTGTGTGTGCTAGTGTGTTTGTTGGCATGTGTGAGACATATATTTCATGTAAAACTTAATATGAGCTATTTCATTGGAATTAGTGGCTCAAATTATATTTTGAAAGGCATGAATCAACTTTGTAAACCAAAATGCTGCATTTGTTTAACACATTTCATTTATGTGCAATCCATGTCCACAGAACAATTTAGTAAACCCAGTGGGTTATTTTTTCAGTGTGTTTTTGATTGTTTGTTGTACACAGAGTGCATGATGCCTTACTGAGACAAACACTTCCCAGCAAACTAATGATGCAGGTGTTGATGGATGAAAGTATTTTCCTCTTTTCTCTCTTCTTCTCCTCTCTTTCTCTCTTCTTCTCCTTTTTTTGTCCTTTATTCCACAACTCTGATAGAGGACCTTCTATTTGTGCATTTTTTCCCAACTCTACCGGCATATAACTACACAGACTAGTTCCCACTCACACACACACTAAAATAGACACATAGAAATTGAGATGACGGGTCGATATGTGTCCTTCCCGAGACAACAGTGTGTTGCTAGGGAACGTGTGTGAGCTCAGTCCAGTCCTCATCTGTGAGGCAAAACCTCCCAGAGTGAGTAATTCTCTCCAAATTTAAAAAAAAAAAAATTGGCCTTTTGCTTTTATTCAGATATGAATGGTGAAAAGAAATAAATGGGAAAGAGAGATGGGCAGACCTGCCTCTGTTTACCCCTCAGACTACAATTCACACACGTCATCGAAATCCTCATTTTTGAATTCCAAACCGATCTGCAGCACGGTACAACACAGCACGTTTTTGTTAGTATGTTTGCTGAGAATAAAGCAATGAGGGAGCCGCGGGCAGTTTGATCTATTTCATGCTTCATCGAATCATAGCTGATTAGATTAAATTACATTAGATTAGATGGTGAAGTAAATGGGTTATAAAGGGAAAACTATTCACATATAAAAATGACAGTCTACACTCATAGAGGTCTTATTTCAAACACTCATTTTTGCGGCAAAGTCATATTTTCAAATTAGGTTTCTGGCAAACACTTGCGGTTAACTTTTGGCAATGTTGCAGCAATGTCATTATGCAAATTAGCAGAGGTGGAAAAAGTAAGAAAATATTGTACTCAAGTAAAAGTACCAATACCTTGATGAAATATTACTCAAGTACAGGTTAAAATACCGATCTGAAAATGTACTTAAGTAAAAGTAAAAAGTAGTTCATTTAAAATGTACTTTAAGTAAAAGTTACTTAGTTCCTTTTTTTTTTTTTTTTTTGGGTACCAGAACAACCAGTTTTACCAGAGACTTTCTAATGAGGAGATACAGCACTCAAAAAATCCTCCATAGTAATGCATGGGGTTAGTCAGTTGTCTACAAATATCACAACCGCGGCAAAACGTTGACATGTGAATACATTGAGCCAATCATGTGGTGTGTTGTAAAATACATTGAGCCAATCATGTGGTGTGCTGTGAAGACATCATGCCAATCATCTGTTGTGATCTCGCTGCTGGAGCAAGATTGGTGTCGCGAAGCCTTACGCACACACACATTTCTGCGAAATAGATGCAATGATAAGTGCCCAAAAAGTGTTGCAATATGGCCGCCGAGTGGAGGAACTTGCCTGAAAAGGACTTTGGTCCTAGCTCGAGTTGCTGCAGCCAGCAGCTAAGGCAGCCATGTTCATGCTCCCAGTGTGTAGCGCTGTAGCTGCAGCAACTCGAGCTAGGTAAAACCGATTGTTTCAGTTTTGTTCATACCGACAGTACTTGGTGACGTTAAGAAATGGAGTTCTCCTTTAAGTTTGAGCAGTAGTTGATTTTCAAAGTTAGTTGCACTCATCCTTGCGTCGCTTTGCAGTGAACAGTAATCCAGCACAACTGAAAAGCCCCTCACAGGCAGCTGAGGCAGGCAGGCCAATGTTGAGTTGCAGAGAGCAGAAGGTTCAGCAGATTAAAGGGCGTCGAACTGGGGGGGAGAGTGGGAAGTATAGGGCCCCAATGGAGGAGAGGGCCCTTGAAAAGTGGAATACGGGGGTTACAACATTTTCACCAGGCATTAGTAATAACTCAGGTAATCCATAAAAAATCCAAAGCAAATCCATAAGTAGAGTCATGTGTAATGAAGTGGAATAACACAGGGAAAGGTATTGAACACGCTAAGAAAAAGCACTAAGGCAAGGAAAGGGAAGGAACGAGCTGGAATCTGTAAGTAGTTAGAGTAGTTATCCTTTCTATCTGTGCAAATTAATATAAGCTTGGTTAGTATATTGATGGGCTATAAAAAGGTTTTCCATTACCAAGGTGTGACACAAGAAACATTTCATGATGGATAAAAGCAAAAAGCTCTCCCAAGACCTTTGCAACCTTATTGTTGCAAAACATATCAATGAAACTGGTTACAGATTAATTTCAAAACTTCAGAATCTTCAGTAAGCAGCATGGGAGCCATTATCTGCAAGTGGAAGAAACATCAGGATCTCCTCGCAATATTTCTGACCAGGGAGTCAGAAGGATAGTCAATTCCAAGAGCCAAGGACCACTCGGAGAAAGCTCCAGAAAGACTTGAAGGCAGCCAATTCAATTAAATTCAATTAAACAGTTCTGGAAGTAACTAAAGATCAGGATTCACAAGAGGGACCCCTGGAATCTGTTTAGAACAATGGGCCAAAATCACACCTGATATGTTTTGTCATACAGGAAATGTCTTGAAGCTGTCTTTACAAACAAAGGCTTTTCCACAAAGTATTGAAGAAATTTCAGTAGGCACGTTCAATACTTTTTTCCTGTGTCATTCCACTTTAATACACATAACTCTTATGTTTGGATTTTGTATATGTTAATATAATGTGTGGTGAAAATTTCGAATAGACTCACTGGAAGTTTAAGCTAATTACTGAAAAAATATATATATATATATATGTCCACCATATATTTATTTTACCTGAATATTTTAACTTCCAAATTAAATGTCAAAATGAATGTCAGACGAAATTTAAAGTTTGACTGACTGGATTTTGTATACAAAACATAGTGAAAACTGTCTAAGGTCACTCTCACTCTCCCTTGCTAAAGAACTAAATGGTTTAGTCCGCCTGCACGATTCATAAGGTAGTCTATCTTTTGTTTATTTAGTTGAGCATCGCTAGTAGTGGACCGCTAATTGTTGTGCTGCTGGTGCAATGTTTTCTCCAAGAAAGCCAAGTCAGGTTACCAAAAAGAGAGACATCAAATTGAGGGGAAACAACTGCTAATAAACTTATTTCCAAAGAAAGGTGAGCACAAACATCAAAACACGAAATCCCATGGTGTTTGCTTGAATATCTCCGCTATCATTAGTGCTAAAACGAACTGAGACAACCCATTGAAATAGCGGAAAATACACTTTCAGGCTACACATGTAATCTGATGCATCTCGTGATCCAGCTCCATCTCCATCACTTTCAGAAAGACTGCATGGCGCCAGCTTGATTCATGTCCTGTTGTAGGCTACATGCTGATCATTATCACTAGGCTAGTGGTTTAGGGCGCGATTTCTTTTCTCTCCCTTTCTGTTTTTCAAGTAAAATTTAAAATACCGATTTTATAAACTACTTAAAAAATACAAAATACACAGAAAAAATACTCAATACAGTAACATGAGTAAATGTATTTCGTTACTTTCCACCTCTGCAAATTAGATTTGTCACCAGAAGTTCACTGGAAGTTTGCCATTATTGGCTAAGTGTAGTGGCAAATCACTGGTAAGCACGTTTGCCACTAGTGAAAACGTGCTGTGTTGTACCATGCTGCAGATCGGTTGGAATTCAAAAATGAGGATTTCGATGACATGTGTGAATTGTAGTCTGAGGGGTAAACAGAGGCAAGTCTGCCCATCTCTCTCTCCCATTTATTTCCTTTCACCATTCATATTTGAATAAAAGCAAAAGGCAAACATTTTGTAAAAAATTCTAATTGTTGCCAGAACTTTGCTGGAAGTTTGCCTCTAGAGGCCAACACTGGCAAACTTCTGGTAATATTTTCTAGTAAACTCATTTGTTTCCCACAAATCAACCACAAGTTTAAGTCTGTAATAGAGTGATTGAGACGTGTCCACAACTGCAAAGTGGGTGTATTTTGGCGACATCAATGTGCGCGTCTGTGTATGTGCTGAAGTTGACCTGCTCCTTATGCCTCTCTAGCTGAACACACACCCTCACCAAAGGAACCCAGCCTCAACACACACACACACACACTATATCTCTGTCTTCTCTGCTGGGCAATTAGGATTCAGGGCTTGTAAAGTGTTTGTGTAAAACGGTTAGTCATCTTTCTGAGTGAGAAAGACAAATGGCAGATTGCTTTTTGGGAAAGATCTCATTATCTGGGGAGGATTTACCGCTCTGCTTCACCGTAGATGAGAAACTCTAGATGCAAGAAGTCAAACTCGCCTGCTGCATCCCAAATAGCTCAGAGGACAGCCATACACACACAGAAATGGATCACACACACACACACACACACACACACACACACACACACACACATACAGGCTTCTCAGGCACATAGATCACCAAATACACACTAGATTACCATACTCATGTAACAGTAGCCAGCCGGCACAGTACCTGTGTGTATGTGTGTGTGTGTGAATGTATTTGTTTTATGATGCGCTCTCTGCGAAAAAGTCTGTTGCACTTAAATCGCTATACTTTTACTGTAACGACACTGTGGAGTCACAAATGTTTCTCTTTTGGATGTATAATGCACCTCCATGTCATAAATTCTAGGAGCGAGGCCTTTAAAAGGAGCATATATAGGGGCATGATATTTAAATTGCGCTTGTTTCCAGCCGCCACATTTATCAACACACGTTTATTCTTGCGCTGAAATTGGAGTGATACAAAAGTTTCGTGAATCACACATGAGCCCTGTTATAAGATGATTTCTGCATTCAGACCTACGGTGGTTTCTACGCTCGGTTGATAAATGAGGGCCAATGTCTCTCTGGACGGAGTGGTGGTGAGCAAAACGAAAAGCGCTAAACGGAAACCTGTTGGTGTCCGTACAGCAGAGAGGAAATCTCCAGATCAAACAGAGTTGGGTGAGCTCAGCTAATTCGCCAGCACTGCGGAGAGGAGCGGCTCCCAGGGCCTCGGGGTTGAAGCCCACATTAGTATTCTGCCCACAGTGAGCCCGCAAAGCCCAGTGCCCTCATGCCCACACGACTGCCCACAGTCTACAGTCCACCGCTGCTCGCTCGCTATCAGCTCCACAGAGGAAATCAAGCAGAGTGAGGAGGAGCGGAGCAGGAATCACACACACACACACACACACACACACATGAGCAGACACACATGCACTAGCACACACAAACCCACGGAGCACAGGGCCAGACGCAGAGTGTGGAGGAGTGGAGTAGGAATGATTTAAGCCACTGTGAACCACTGGAGATTCTCTCTCTGACACACACACACACACACACACACACACACACACACACACACACACACACACACACCTGGACACACACAACAGGCAGACATACACACACACACACACACACACACACACACACACACATACACACGGGAGGCAGAGGGAGCAGCAGCCCTCAGGCCTCCTCAACATCCGCAGCCTCCATCACAGCTATTAGCTCACATATGGACACACACACACACACACACACACAAACAGCTGCAGCAGCAGTTCTCATGCCTCCCCAGCATTTGAGTCTTCTATCACATGTCTGTGTGTGTGTGTGTGTGTGTGTGTGTGTGTGTGTGTGTGTGTGTGTATGTTACCACCTAACAGAGTTGTATGTAGATGTGTGTGTGTGTATCCACGGCCAAATCCTCAGGAAAACGCCTGGAGAGCCAATCAAGTTTGGGGTGCCCAGAGGGACTTGGTGAAAATAATGAAAAACTTTTGTTTTATATTAGCTTTTCAGATGTCAACTGGTTTTTAGGGGTGCTGAATCTATCCCAGCCATTATTTTTGAGGAAAATGACTCCAAGTCTATAGAAAATACATATAAAGTGGTTTTATTGAACAATTACAAAACAAAACTTCCTTAATCAGTTTAAAATTTAACAAACCTCATCCAACTCACCTGCATCTCCCTCACACCTGTTAGTCTAGCTGGTTGATGTTCTGGCAAGAGTTACCATGACAATTCCAACAAGCAGAAATACACTTGACTCCTGGCTTTTTACAGCAGCACCTGAGAGTGTCACAGTCCCCTGCACAGTTGACAAACTTCAGAAGGTAGACAAT
>NC_063204.1:13122625-13140125 GCF_017589495.1 Alosa alosa
GACGCTTTTAGAACTCACGTTAAGCCGATGGTAGCACACTGATTGCAAATGCGCCGATTTGATTTGATGCAGGCAACGTATTGTTACTAACGAAGGTTTTATAGCAATATTATAAATGTGGCGACAGAATAGCCTAGAACTTGGGTAAGCCTTGCGTTTAGTGATAGCCAAAACTAATGTGAATCACAGACTACAACCAAAGAAAGTAAAGGTGATTAGTAGGCCTACTTGCGTTAGCCATATAAAGGACGGGACTGCACCCTTCACAAACCGTAAAATAAAGTTTATTAGTTTTACAGTTGACTACAGTTGACAGTTCACCATCAGTCCACACAAACAATTCTGGTTTCCTTGCACTAGCCATTTTGTCATAGCTTATTCTGTCTGTTTGTAAAGCACAAACTTTGGTCAATTTCTGTAAAGAAACAGTGCCACCTATAGGCCTGGGGTATGAAGTAACGTGTTGAGTCGTGTTGAGATGGATCCGTTTGGACGCAAATATTCTTGATGCGGTTTCAGGGAAGACGGAGGAAAAAAAGATCGGTTTCGTACGTGTGGACTAGCCCTGATTTGAATGAAAGCACTGCGTGAGTTCAGATTGATAGCTTAGAAGCCAACCCATGCACTGTTCCATTGAGACTCTAAAGCTGCCCTTTAGACCTCTCATTCTGTCTGTCTGCAGACACACATACCCAGACACAATGGTTTCTGACACATTTCCAAATGTAAACACACACACACACACACACACACACACACACACACACACACACACACACACACACAGTTACACACACACACACACACACACACACACATACACACACACACACACACACACACACACACACACACACACACACACACACACATACAAAAAGACAAAGAGAGAACAGAAACTCATTTTCACACTGGTCTAGGTCTAAGGCTCCACCCTCTCCATAGCAACTCTTTGTTCTACAATCTCTCTCTCTTTCTCTCTCTCTCTCAGACACTCTTCAACACTCCAGATCTTAATTCTCGCTCTAGAGTAGGGCTCCTCACTTGATGGCAAGGTACACACACACACACACACACACACACACACACACACACAGATTCATATATCCACATACAGAGATGAAGTACGAAGACTTTTAAATAATTAAAAGCGTCTTCTGTGAGAGGGGGAGCAAAAGACAGAGAGCATGATTCCATCACTCTAATGACATCATCCATGTATGTGTGTGTGTGTGAGTGTGTGTCTGTGTGTCAATGTATGTCTGTGTGTGTGTGTGTGTGTTGATAGCACTCCTGGTTAGTCTCTGAAAACTTTACAGACTGCCTCTGAGCTGCAGACATGCAAACTATTCATTCGCCATCGGACAACATGCAAACCATCACTTGACAGAGGTTAATGAATTACTGAATATGCACACACACACACACACACACACACACACACACACACACACACACACACACACACGTGCACGCACACACACACACACACACACACACGCACACACGTCACCTGTTTCATGCTGGCAATAAAGACAAGAGGCTGTATGAGTCATCAGCCAGGTCATTCCAAAGCAACATGGAGTGCCCAGTTCACTCTTTAAGAGTCAGTGCTTTTCTTTCCCCTTTTTTTTGTCAGCCTGTGACTGAGCCTGTGATTTTCTGTGCATAGTAAGGTGTGGTAAGGTGCTCTAAGGTGCTCTGTCCACACCTTTGATTCATAAGTCATGTTTTCAACGGTAAAGTGTGTTACTGTGCTGAAGGGTGGACTGTCAGAACCAAACCATTTCCTACCCTTTTACTGTGCTGAAAGGGTGGACTGTCCCAAACCCCCCCCCTCAACCCATTCACCCCTTACCCATAATGCCCCAATATACTTCCCCACCCCATCCATCCACGCATTACCCATAATGCCCCAGTCTCCAGCACTGTGAATTATACATGAGCTTTAAGCTGAAGGAGTCTTTGTTCTCTAACAGGGTCAGTCAAGAGGGATGTTCGTGTGTGTGTGTGTGTGTGTGTGTGTGTGTGTGTGTGTGTGTGTGTGTGTGTGTATTAGTATATATATAGTGTATATGTGTGTGTGTGGGCGTTTGTGTGTGTGTGTGTGTGTGTGTGTGTGTGTGTGTGTGTGTGTGTGAATGAGATGGATTCTGTGGTAGCAGAGATTGTGATGTTCATCCACATGTGCTGTCGATGCAGACATCACTTCAGCAGAAGGGAGATGTATAATTTACAGGCTGCCCATTCTGTGGGCAGAATTAATGCTGTCAGGCTGTCAGCAGAACAGACTGTGCTGCCATTACAGCCAATTACAGGATTTTTGTCAACCCAACAGGAAATCCAGAAAGAGGTCTGATAAAACGTCTAAGCGTTTTTTTCTTTTTAAATTTTTTATTTAACAGTCTGAGGATTGAAAATCATCTTAGTTCATTTACATAAATGAAGGCTCATGTTAACACAAACATGTTCAGCTGCCAGAACACCTAGACATTCTATTCGATCAAATCACCATGTTCAGCTGACAGAATACTTACAAATGCTATGCATTCAGATAGCCATGTTTACGTTCTGTCATTGTGACAAACCATACAAACATCAGTACCACTATACTTACTTTATAGTCTTATTCTACTCTAGATAGATAGATAGATAGATAGATAGATAGATAGATACTTTATTGATCCCCAGGGGAAATTCAAGGTCTCAGTAGCATACAGACAACACAAACACATTCTTTAACAGCAGAAAGAGTAATTAAAGTATATAATATAAAAACACAACTAAGCAATAAGGACAGTAGAAGATAAAGAATATGCTAAATATACTAAAATACAAATTATACTAACTAACACTTAATCTAAATCAATTCTAAAAACAGTATCCACATAGTGGTGATTAATCAATCAGAGGCGCTTGCAATGACTGAGGCAGGGACTGAGCCTGTGATTCTCTGTGCATAGTAAGGTATGGTAAGGTGCTCTAAGGTGCTCTGTGTGAATGAGTGTCATGGTGGTAGTGCAATGGTGATAGTGGTCATGGTGATAGTGCAAATGAGTAAGTCCAACAGTGCAACAATGCAGAAATAAAGTAAGTAAAGTCTATATATCTATATATTTAACTATTTAAAGAAAATGTATAAGTGTGGCCACAGTTCGGCTGTGGCATGGAGGGGGGGTTATGCATATGTGCTAATGTGCTAATATAGCACGCAAAAGGTGAGGCATAAAGACAGTGGTAAAAGTGGCTAGTGGACAGACAGTATCCAAACATGGAGGGGGTGAAGAGGCAGACAGACTATGCAGAGAAGTCTATCTCTCCTCTTCCCTTAAGTGAGGCATTGAACAGTTCAATGGCCCTGGGGACAAATGACTTTCTCAGTCTGTCAGTTGTGCAAGGCAGTGAGCGAAGTCTCCAGCTGATCAGGCTCTTCTGCTTAACAATAGTGCTGTGGAGTGGGTGACACTCATTGTCCAAGATGTTGATCAGTTTGTTCAGGGTCCTTTTGTCAGATAGTGAAGTGATGCACTCCAGTTCAGCTCCCACTACAGAGCCAGCTTTCCTTACCAGCCTGTCAATTCGCCCCGCATCCTTCTTCCTTGTGCTTCCTCCCCAACATACTACTGCATAGAAGAGGACGCTGGCAACAACAGACTGGTAGAACATCCTGAGGAGCTTACTGCACACATTGAAGGACCGCAGCCTCCTCAGGAAGTACAGCCTGCTCTGCCCTTTCTTGTAGAGTGCATCAGTGTTGGCTGACCAGTCCAGTTTATTGTCCAGGTGGAGACCCAGATACTTGTAGGTGCTCTGCATACTAACCATGCAAATCTGTTTACTAACCATGGATATGTCACGAGCATAATCACACCAGCGTTCAAGTGTACTTGATGGTAATGACCTGTGGCCTCAAGTGCGCTTCATTATCAATCTGTGTGTAAGTGCACTCGTCAGACACAGAGGAGAGCAGACATCATTAAAGGTGTGTCTGTGTGTGTGTGTGTTTGTGTGTGTTTGTGTGTTGTTTGTGTGTGTGTGTGTGTGTGTGTGTTTGTGTGTGTGTTATGTGTCTGTGGGTGGGTGGTTGGGGTGTTCATATAGTCTTAAAGTCCCAGGTGTCAGTCCAAGGTGGGTGGCCTTGTCTCTGTCTCTTTCTCTCTCTTTCTCTCTCTTCCTGTGTGTTGCTAACAGCAGTAATCCTGTGCGCCAGCACTCAATGAGAGGGAGATCAGCACATAAACAAACACAGGCAGACAGAGGGGAAGGAGACTCCCCAAATAAATACTCACTCCTTATGTCTGCTGATCCTACAGAATACACACACACACACACACACACACACACACACACACACCCAAACATAAATGCACTCACACACACACACACACACACAAAAATATAAATGCACTCCCAGATGCTCTCTCTCTCAGACACACACACACAAACACACACACACATACACACACACAGAAAGAGAGACACACAAACATAACCCCTCATTTATAGTCTAATCCATGAGCTAACATACCACTAACCAAAGAGAGGACTCCCATGCAGGTTGGGAAAAGAACTCTCCTGGTTGTTACACTGAGGGCTAGTCCACACGTACCAAACCGATCTTTTTTTCCTCCGTCTTCCCTGGAACTGTATCAAGAATATATGTGTCCAAACGGATCCATCTCAACTCGACTCAACACGTTACTTCATATCCCAGGCCTATAAGTGGCACTGTTTCTGTTACAGAAATTGACTTTGATTATGCTTGCGCGCTGTAGGCTATACAAACAGACAGAATAGGCTACGACGAAAATGGCTAGTGCAAGGAAACCAGAATTGTTTGTGTGGACTGATAGTGAACTGTAGAAAACACAGGGAAAACACTGTTAAGTCCGCCAAGTCATGATAAGCTATTGGCACTGCGCAGCACCAGTTGTGATATTTATCCTACTGAGTGTAATCGTAGGTAATGTCATGTATGAAAACTAGTATTGTTAGGCAACAGTAGTGTCAAGTCCAGGGCAGCTGAGGTGTGGCGGTGACATTATCAATACGCAAGTATGCGGTTTCGCCGTCCAAAAGAACTCGCAAGGGCTACGGTTTCAGATTTTTCCACCCTAGGACCAGGTTTCAAAAGTGCGGTTTCGGGCAGTGCGTTTACAGGATTCTGTCAATTTGTCATCATCTCCTACTCCATTCCTTACTCTTGCAACTTTTGTGTATGTAAATGAGTGTGTGTGTGTGTGTGTTCGCTTATGAGAGTGTGTGTGTGGGGGAGGGGTAATTGTGTATGTATGTGTGTGTGTGTGTGAGTGCATAAGTGTATATGTGTTCATGTGGGTTTGTGTGCGTGTGTGTGTGCGCGTGCGTGTGCATGTGTACTATGTGTGTGATGTGAGGTGTGAGGTGAGGTGAGGGTTTTTTTTGTGTCTGTGCATGCATGCGTGCGTGTGTGCTTATAATAAAACAATAGTATGGAAATAAACATATTATCCAGGAGTGTTTTGTTGCTGTATATGAAATCTCTGCACGCACAGACACACACAGAGACACACACGCAGTCACAGACAGACACACACACACACACACAAGCAAGCACACTCAGGGCCAGACGTACGTACATTTGCGAACGTAGTGTTATCAGCGTCATGGACACACTGCAGATTGCAGAATAGACGTGCGCTTTCAGGAACAGTCTTAGTACATACCGCAGAATACATAATTAGGCGCTCTTTACTCGCTACGCTAAACTCCCACTTTCCCCTGGATCCTCCCATGAATGCATATGCATGACATGACAAACGCAATCTGCCACTTTCAGCTCCCGCGACAGGCAGTTTGCGCTTTTACATCATTGCGGCCTGTTTGTACATACCTCGCAATGATTTTACACGCACATTGCGAAACAAATACGCCTGAAGTGGGCGCAAAAGCGTTAGTACATCTGGCCCTCAGTCACATCTTACTCTGATAGAACTCTCAAGACACACACACACACACATAGTGAGATATGTCACTGCAGCCTTTATTTTCTTTCAGTTTCTCTCAAAACAAACTGGTTCTCCATGACACAAAAAAGGACCCAAAACTTGTTTTCAAAGGGAGTTGTACAGAACCCTCCAGGTCTCCAATATGTGATTGTGTGTGTGTGTGTGTGTGTGTGTGTGTGTGTGTGTGTGTGGAGTTCTGAAGAATCCTCCAGGTCTCCACTCAGACTGCCTGATCGTGTGTGTGTGTGTGGACTTCTGCAGAATCCTTCAGGTCTCCACTTAGCTTCAGCCTGCATGATTGATCGTCTTCCTCTGCTGTCTGGTCCATTTCTCTTTCATTTCCAATTCTTTAGAAACAGTGACTCACCCACTGTATACAGGAGATGTATGTTTCATCTGTGTGTTTGTGTGTTTGTGTATGTGTGTGTGTGTGTGTGTGTGTGTGTGTGTATGTGTGTGTGTGTGTGTGTGTGTGTGTGTGTGTGTTTGTGTGTGTGTGTGTGTGTGTGTGTTTACTGTGTGTTTGTGTGTCTGTGTGTCTGTGTGTGTGTGCAACATGTTTCTCATACATTCACAGGACACTAAAGGGACAAAAAAATTAAAGCGAATTACGTGCACACTAACAAGACATTTTTAGTCTCTAAAACGGTTGTTTTATTTAAAAATTCCGGCACATTTTCACATAGATCTCTGATTCACGAGGTCATTGAGTACTATCTGTATGAAAATCTATCTAATCTATGTGAAAAATCGCCGGAGATTGGTCCAGGTCAACCTTACGATGGTAAACTTTTGATGAACATGTCAAAACCTGGGGTAGACCCAAGGGTATAACTGAAGAATGCTTTACAGTGCTAAAAAAAGTCTTGGGAACATTGGCCTTGGGCTGTTGAATGAAGAAGATTGATTGAAACATAAATCTCCTCAGATGGTTCAGCAGCCACAGAGAGAGAATGACAATCAGCGTGAGTGTGACAAGCACAGACACTTGGTCCAATGTGAAAAACGCACTGTGACTTTGAAGCATTAGACAAGTATTGCCACAGCACATACCAGACAATGGCATACACCATGACCATACAACTCTTCACACACACAAACACACACACACATGCACACTGCCCCAATAACATTTACCCTGCCTAAATCGGATCAGACAGAAGACCCCATCCCCCAACGTCCATATCCCAGAAAGAATCCCATTTCGCTTTAATTTAATTTAGACCCAATTAGCTGAATTGCACTTTGAGTGACACTGGGTTCAGTGGAGAATCTGCTTATGATAGGACTTACGGTAAGACTTATGATAGTGACTCATTCATCAGCAGCTGTTTTACTATGTGGATCTTAAGGAGGGGGCGGTTGTCATTGCCACAGACTGCTGTCATGACCTATGCGGTATGAACTTAGAGCTTCTGCTTTGTCTCTCTAATGATATTCCCAGTAGCTTCAGTTAGCTTTCAGTGTGATTTACTGTTGGGCATTGGCTCCTCCATAGGCTGCATCCTATAAAGCCAGTGTCCTCCACAGTGGACATAAAAAAAACACTTAATCAGAGTAAATCAACCATCATCCTCCATTGCTTCATGCATAGTCAATTTCACACACATAGGGCCTATCACCCCCCCACACCCACACACACACTGACATCCTTAAAGGCCTACGTGATAGATGTTAATTTAATGTGCCCTGTGCTTTTGTTACTTATGAATCATTACAACAAATTTGGAGAATCCAGACAATAAGAAATTCACAATAATTGTTATTCCATTGCAATTTTGTAAAGGACTTAAATCCCTTTTAATGTAACCTATTTGAATTTGAGTGACTTTAGACATGTACTTTAGACATAATATGTGTTGACTGGAATCCTCTAATGAGTGTTTGTTGGATATGCTGTTTCCTGAATGTGTGAGGGATATGTTACCTGCTGTGTACACAGCAGTGGTCAAAGTGAAATCCAGTTGGCTGAGTCCTCCACTCGCTGAGCGCAAAATGGAGGGCAACCACAAACAAAACACATATCGCCCCCTGGTGGCCAGTCCTTTCCATAACATTTCTCTGACTGGTAAGACTGGATGGCTACCATTGCTGCCCTGACGCCTACCTATTTCAACCAATCACCTCTTTATGAGTGCATATGAACAAATGAATACAACCACAAGAATAAATACAATTAAAACAAATTGTAAGACAGCACATGTGACAGTGGGTCCATGATGCTTTAATAGTTATACTCCATGTGAATGAAAAAGTACACAAATTAATGCCATTAAGGCTAGTTCTTAAAAAAAAAAAAAAAAAGCCCAACCCTTGACAAACCATTAAGCAGCCCTAAGCCCTGTTCATCACACCTTCCCCCGCACCGCAGGCTCCCATCAACAGGAACTGCTTAAGAGCTTCACAGGCCCGTCGGTGAGTGAATGGGGCGCTCAAGGAGCAGGTGGGGAAAATCATCTGCATAGTGCTTCCTGTTGCATTATTATTGTCTCTTAAGACACCTAAGTGCTATGTTCTGTAAGACCATCTTTCAGTATTTGATAATGAATATCTAACACTGACTGGTAACAGAAAAGTCACTAATTAATTTAATTTTGTTATATAGACTGCCCATGGAAATGGCTTGACACAACAGTTGGGCTGTATAATATTTGAACGTTATATTTATAATGTTCACTATAAGAAAATGACTTGGCTACAAGTGGCTATAAGTCAGTTATCACCTGTGTCAGTTCACCACAGATGCTCTTTGATCTACTTACATGCATAATCAAGCTACAGTAAGCTACACCCCTCCTCCGTGTGTGTGTGTGTGTGTGTGTGTGTGGAACAGCTGTGCTTGCACTCTCATGGGCGAACCGACCCTGCAGAGGCAGCAGCTGAGTCTGGGGCAAGACTGGGCCAAACCGACCCATAACAACTCAGGGTAATTTCTGGGTTACCGCTACCTGGGTGGCAAGGCAACTCCAGTCCAGCAGAAACAGAAGGCTAAAGGTGTAGTGTTTAGCAATTAACAGCATTCAACATTTTTTAAATATTTTTTCAGACCGTTTTTTTCTTGTTCATCATCTATGCTTATATTTATGTGATGCAAAAAGCAGAAAATGTCTGTCAGAGGTCATGGATTTGTTTGTATGGAGACAGACTTCTTCTTTATCCACCTGCCTTACACATTTCAACGTAGCCTATGGTGCGGTTGTGAGGAGACTGCTGGTTAGCGGTTAGCGTAGCCGGCGGAGCCTCCGGTAGAAGGTCAACGCTAGAAGAACAGCGATGACTCCGACGAGGATCAGAACGCCCACCGCGATGCCAAGACCCACCGACGCGCTGCCTTCCCATCTCTAGGGCCACCAGACAAGGCTGAGTACAGCAGAAGAAGATAACAAATGACCATTAAGACAAACATCAAGTCACCTGAATTAGATGACTTACTTATTGCTGTAGTGTGTGTGTGTTTCAAACTACTTACCCTCCTCTTTAGAGGTCAGAGCTGAAAGGCAATTGACAACACAACAGTTAGTTAGTGAGTTTGCATTTATTTCATTTTTTATTTAAATAATGCAAAAAAAAAAAAAACATCTTTATGATTATAAAAGGAGAGGGGAGGAGAGAAGAAGAGGTTTGAAGAAAAGGGAGAGGAAAGCAGGGGAGGGGAGAGGAAAGGGAGGGGAGAGGCTTAAAGGGGAAATCCGGTGTAAAATGGATTTTGGATATGCTTTGCATGATAACGAGTTCGAACGTTCGTTGGGGAGCAAAAAACGCTAATCCAATGCATTCTAAACTAGCCTGTTTTTAGTCGATGCTTCCAAAATGCTAACAGCTAGCATTAAGGGCATTTGCATGGTAAAAAGAAATCGCTAATTTTAAACCATTTACAAGGCTCAAAGTAGCCTGACACTTCTTTGGTAGTATAATGAGGGTCCTAACATATAAAACAAGGCATTGACAACTTTGTAAATGTACAGATAGTACATTAAAAAGGACTGTATACAGACAATACCTTGAGTCGTTTGCTGGTCAGTGGCATCTTGAAACAACACAGATCTTGCGTGTTTTTGAAGGAAGTACTTCAAAGTATGTACTTTCGTGTACGTACATGAAAGATCTCTGTTGTAGTGACTTAATTTCAAGTTGGCACCGACTGGAAACGACTCAAACGATTTATCCAAAATCCATTTTACACCGCATTTCCCCTTTAACACACCTTTACTGAAACAATATCAGTAAAGACATTGTTACAGACACCTCATCAGGATTGGTTAAAACTCGCCCCGACATTTTGTACTTCCTTTAGATAGCCATTTTTGCTGCACCCAACAAAAAATGAACAACACATTTCCCATTTCCTTTTGGCCTTGTACACAGTACCTTCAATGAAAAATTGAAAGGAAAACACTATTCCTATTTTCGTTGCCCAGGCACCCAGGAGCTCAAAGAACTCCCCCAATCTTTCACAGAAAAGAAAAAAGTGCTCAATAGTCTCCTACAACCCACAAAAGGGACACTCCCTCCCAATTGCTGGAATCAGGTGTGTCTGTTTGTAGTTATAGCCCCGTGGACGAGCCTCCATTGTAGATCGTCTGTTGGAGGCTTATACAGTAAAAAAACCTCCAAGAAGGTATAAATCCCGCCCCAAACCTCCCAGTGCAGCCTGGTAATGTGCTTTCATGTGTTTTCAGGGGAGAGGAAAAGAGAGGAAGGGAGGGGAGAAGAAAGTGTGTGTGTGTGTGTGTGTGTGTGTGTGGTGTACGTACGGGTGTCACTCTGGGTCCTGATGGGGACGGAGGTGATGAGGGTGGGGCCAGACAGGCCTTCCTGGATGTTGGTGATCTCAGCATCCCGCCGCCGCCGCCCACTGGGGTTGTTACATACCTGTGCAGGAAACACAGGAGTCAGCATGGACACACACACACACACACACACACACACACACACACACACACACACACACACACATACAAACACACACACACGGTCTAGGCATCCCGCTGATGACGTAGACATTGCTGTAGAGGAAACACAGGACTGAGCAGGGCATGGACACACACACACACACACACACACACAAACACACACACACACACACACACTGTTATGTATTGGGGGTTGCTCAAACCTACACAAGAGCAGACAGCCCACTATCACACACACAAACATCCTCCATCCACAAGGGGCGCCAGATACTTCCGGTCTTGACTGATATAAGGCGTCTTGGAATGGCAGTCAATCGAGGAGGCTCGAGAACTGGGGAACTCAGCTACTGGGCCGATGCTGTGAACCTCCCAGCTGCTTCGCCGTGCAATATATGAACTGTGCACTTGGATTAATATTCTGTTTGGTTTAGTGGTGGTTTGGTTTTGTTTGGGGCCCGTTTTCGTTTGTTTGTTTGTTTGTTCGTTTCCATCCTGCATCACCGTGGGGTTTCCCGCACGGTGGACATCAAGCGCGAGCTGGACGCCTTGGAGAGGCAAGAGCGAGGTGGCCCAACGGAAAGGTAAGCTGGCTGCCCCTTTGGCTTCTCATTCACACCAAGCTCAAACATCCTGACTGACACGTCCTCTGCACACATCCAGATTAGGGGGTTTAAGGTCTGAGCAACGTAGGGATTTCCCTAGACATGTAACGCGGGTCGCTAGACCAGGATTCCCTAATACACACACACACACACACACACACACACACACCTTAAACTGGCTGCAGGTGCTGATCTCACAGAGCCTGGTGATGCAGTGCAGGTAGTAGGTGGAGATGGTCTGGTTCTGCTGTTCTGTGAAGCGGAACGCAGGGAAGGAGAACCGAGCCTTCTGGCTGTCCCCATTCTCCAACATGGTGGTCATCTGGTCCACGGAGCACCTTAGAACGACAAGGGAACCTCACAAGTGCACACACGCCAGCACAGGTGCACTCATTACAGGACAAGAGCGCATCAGTGACCTGACAGCAATGAGATCAATCCCACTGCCTCTGATTCCACACTAAAGCAACTCAGATTATTGATCACTATTTATACTATAGGGCCTCCTATTGCACTGCAGCCTGAATGTTATTCCTCACTGTGAGTTGTTCAGATAAAAGAATCAGCTAAATTAGCCCGGCCAAATGCCAGCCAAACTTAGCCCCGCCCACAACATTTGAGGTCGGGAAGTTCGGTCTGGACTTGTTCCGTTATGGGCAACTGTGCCCAAACCTGAGCTGTTCGGACCAATCAAATTGGGCTTTGTATGATGATGGACAGATGAGCAACAGTGCCTCGACTATCACGTTAGACAGATGGCTTCTAAGACCCCTTTTACACATAGGAAAAATGCATATATTCAGATACGGTTAGGCCTTGCATTTACATGAAAATGGAGGTTATATCACTGAAAACGATTATTTCTGAGAACTTTGGCCAAAGTGGACATGCGGTTTCACGTTCATCAAGGGAAAATGTTGTTTTTGCACTGTGACATGTCATTTGTTTGAAATCTCTGAATGGCCACCTGTTTGCTCGAGGGGTTTGTGGCACTCTTCCCCAGCTGTTTTAGCAACGGTGTGGACGGATTTAATTTTAAAAACGGAGGGGAAATATCCATTTTTCGGAATAGCCTACCCTACTACGTAATTCGTGGTCTTAGATTTCACTATTGGGTGTTGCACAATATATTGACAGCACAATAACTTTATAAAAACAATCAGAAAACAATGTTTATGCATTTGTGGGGAAGAAGGATGGTTTGGGTGTTCTTCCTAAGCTATTTCGTTGCTCTGATTGGTTAGGTCTATCTAATTGAGTGCAGAGGCATTTTCCCCACTGTATTGGTTGATACACGCCCCATAATCACGTCCCAATGGAGCAGTATCAGACTCAAATTCTGACTAGAATTGAGTATGACGTCAGGCTACAGCTAAATGAATAAATGTGTAAATGTGTAACACTACACTAGGTGTTCCCTTAGATCTGACATCTGTAAATGTAAATGAATAAATGCACAGGGTTCTCACGGGTTATGGAATTTCTTGAATATCATGGAAATTCTATTTCAGACATCGCCAGTCAGGAATTGTTTATAATTTTGTTGTAGCAGTTTAAAATGCACTTAAATACATTGCTGTAAGACAAATATATTTAGACGCAGAATTGATGTACTGGTATATCTCGTTATTAGCTTTACTGTTTGCTTGAGTGGTTATGGTTAGCTTAACTTTGTTTATTCAATGCCCAATTATTCATCTCCCACTCTAAAAAAAAGTCAAAGACTCTTGAACACTACGCAGTTACTCTGAAATTGTTTGCTGGTATATTGTGTCATTCATTATAGCAGTCATGGAAATTCAGGTTTTTGTCAGGGAAAAGTCATGGAATTTTGCATTTCACTTAAAGTGGGAACCTAGCCTAGAAATCTAGATGCACCCTAGCGGCGGCCAATTAATTTGCTCAGCCTGTACGTCTAGTATCAAACCATAGGAATTTCTATTGGCTGACGCCGTGGACGTCATCCAATCACAGCGCTCGTGATAGGGTGTGTGTGTGTGTGTGTTAGTGTGTGTGTGATGTGTCCCCTGCAGACTTACGACACAAAGAGGTTGAAGAAGGTGGAGTTGGAGGGCTGGGGTAATATGGAGGCATAGCAACGGTCCAGAAGCACATGGTACCTGCACACACACAGTTACACACATTACACACACATACACACACACACACACACACACACACACACACACACACACACACACACAAACACACACACACTAAAACACACACACATCCAGGCATACTTCACATCTGGTTACACTAGTCAAGGAGATGGACTTACTGGGATGTCAGGTTTGCAGCGATGACCTGCACGAAGATGTCTGTCCTCAACTCTATGCCCAGGGGTGGGATGATTAGAGGGGTGGTGTAGTTTTGATCCTGATTGACATTTTCACACATACACACACACACACACACACACACACACATACGCAGTGAGTCTCTGCACATATAGCCCAGTGTGAGACAGGAGACAGTGTGTCAGGAGGAGCCAGTACAGCAGTGCAGGCGTGGTAAGTATGTATGTTAGGTAGGTATGTTTGTGTGTGTGTGTGTGTGTGTGTGTGTGTTTGCTGCTGTCTTACACTAAACAGCTGCATCCTCAGGGTGCTGATGAAACTGCCATTGTTGTCCTTCACTGCTATGGATGATGAAGACCTGCAGAGAAGAGAAAAACACAAAAGAGAGAAAAGAAGAAGAGGAGAGAGGAGAAGAGAGAAAAGGAGTGGAATGGGGAGATGCAGAGAAATTAGTCACTGGTGCAAAGATGAATGAGCATATATAGAGATAAATAACTAAATAACTGTCAGTGTGTGTGTGTGTGTGTGTGTGTGTACATACACTCCCACTTGGGTGTTGTTGATGAAGTATTCCAGTGGGTATGAGCAAGAATACAGGTACTTCAACTCAGCATTGTAGGTCACCATACCAACAGTGGGGTCGTACGAGCGGACGACCCCGCTGATGTTGACCGTCTGGATGTTGGAGAAGTCTGCAAACACACCTGTCCCGGGATTGCTGGTCGTCTGAACACCACAGAGGAAGAGGAGAGTTTACCAGTGACCATCAGAGTAATGTTTACGCGCCACAGGGTCATCATGGGAGATGAACTACAGATTAATACGCATACAATGACAGATCAACAGACCTCAGACAAATGTCAGACAAAAACATGTTTTTCGCCCACACATACACACATTTGTCTTCATATTCCTGTGAATGATACCATGGGATATTACGAAAGATAAGTCTAGTCTCAGTAGTCTTTTGTTATACACATTACAATGAATCTATCTAGAGAACCCAGCCAATAAGAAGTCCACAATATTTGATGGTCTGGTGCAATTCTATAACACACAGGTCCTCTTCACATTTCTCTCCTCTCCTCTCTCATCTTCTTCTCCTGTCCTCTGCATCCATATCCTCCTCCTCCTCCCTCTTCTCCTCTCCCTTCATATCCTCCCGTCCTCTCATTTCTCTCCATATCCTCCTTTTTCCTCCTCTTCTCCTCTCCTCTCCATCCATAACCTCCTCCTCCTCCCTCCCCTCCTCTCTTCTCATCTCTGTATCCTCCTCTTCTCCCTCCTCTCCTTCCATATCTTCCTCTCCTCCCTCCTCTTACCAGGAAGATGCTGCCACAGGCGTCTGCTTGTCTCAGCGGGAAGGTGAAGCGCACCACGGGCGGCGTGACCGACTTGTCCAGGGTGCCACGGCAGCCGCTCTGGTCTGTGATGTAGTTGAGGATCAGGAGGCTCTCATTGTAGCCAGTATAGATGACAGGGCACACCTGGATGGCCAGTTCAATGGAGCTGGTCCTACACACCACTGTGATGTCGGTGTACTCTGTTGGTCATTAGGTGACAACAACACAGAGTTGGCTTGTTTTATTATGTTTTATTAAAGGATCCCCATTAACTTGTCCCATAGCAGTTTGCTAGTCTTCCTGGGGGCCACATCAAATCCACATTCCAACAAGTAATACTCAATACAGTCCTACAACAACTTTAACAGTAAAAATACATTACAAAAGTGCAGCATATAGTGCATTTGACATTGCATGGGTTGTTATACACTTATTATAAACAAACCAATATACTGAACACACTGAGTGTGTTCTTCTAAAATAATGTTTGTGATGTTATAGTTGTGATAGAGTTCTTTTGCATCTCTAGCATTTTTTACCCTCTTTAGCATCTACTAGCTTTACATCCTTTTACCCAAAACAACTCACAGACTAGAGAGAGACATGTTCAATTGGCCTGAAGCAAACAAGAAGCTTGGTGTCTTAAAGCGTGTAGCTGGCATGGCTTCAGGTGTTCCACCACGCTATTGTAGGTTTCTTCACCAGGTGTTCCACCACACTAATGTAGGTTTCTTCACCAGGGGTTCCACCACGCTAATGTAGGTTTCTTCACCTGGTGTTCCACCACGCTAATGTAGGTTCCTTCACCAGGTGTTCCACCACGCTAATGTAGGTTCCTTCACCAGGTGTTCCTCTGGGAGCGTGCCTATGTTCCCACAGCTCTATGTTTCCAGACCCTAACCCTAACCCTAATCTAGAAATGTGGTACCATTGGGCTGTGGGAACATTGGGCTGACCCCATTCCACCACACTCATGTTGGTTCCTTCACCAGGTGCACCACCACACACACACTCACCTGGCCGTCTGGCTTGAGATCCGCACTCACCCACGGTGAGCGCCAGGTGACCTCGGACCATGAGGCTCGCCACGAGCAGGCAAACGAACCCCATCCCAGCAGGCCAGCTGTCACACTGCATCACACAGCAACCGCACGCCACACCGGATCTCACTGAATCACACCGGATCTCTCCGTAGAGGAAAAATCCCACAAGATATCTCCTCGGATGCAATACACACTGCACCTGTCGATAAGTTACAGAGGTGTCCGCGTTGTCCAATCAGAACACACTCTCACAGCGCACACTGACCAGTCCGAACACACAATCACAGCGCAGAATATCCAGTCAGTTTACACACTAACAGTGCAGCCTGGAGATCCTAGAGGACCAGACTGAAGCAAGCTCACTACTGAAGTGTGTGTGGAGGCCGTCGCTGGATCTATATATTAACACAGGGGGACTTTTATAGACTCACCACCAGCTGGGGATTGGCTGAAAAACAAGGTCAAAGGCGTTTGGTGTATGCGTGTGTTAGGAGTGTGTGTGTGTGTTTGTGTGTGTGTGTGTGTGTGTGTGTGTGTTTGTGTGTGTGTGTGTGTGTGTGTGGGACATTTGGTGTGTGGGTGTGTGTTTGTTATTGTTGTTTTGTGAACAGGTGTGATGGTCTTGACCTGAGGAACAAGAAGAAACCTTACACCTCACCTTCAAAGTCACATCCTTATACAATGACCCAGAGTCTCCCTCTTAACTGTGCTAATATGAAACTTAATAAAGTATCCACGACCTCTCAGGGGATTCAGAAACAACAGGGCGGGTCTCTCTTCCTCACGCTGCATGGACCCGAAAGAGGTGCAGTTACCATCGCAGCCTTTCTTTCCAGAGTTGCATGACCTCATGTCTGTTGACAGCAAACATATTTCATAGCTCCCTTAGGACACGCAAAGAAGTGTGGGAGTGAAAGTATTGGGCCATCAAATGCATTAATCAGATGGTGCTAATACAGGCATTCAGACAGGCAGGCAGGTAGGCTACTTTCTGCCCACACATAGTTAACAGGTGGATGATAGACATGGGTAAATAAAGCATAATTCATCATAGGGCCTCATATGAACCAAGGGCTCTTTCCATATATATAGAGAAAATTTCAGTCTGATATCTCATTTTGATGCTGAGATGAGTCTTTTTAAAGAAGGATGGACACACCCTCTAAAATTGCAGCGAATATTTAATTTGGACCACTTTTTAAAAACATTTCCCTCCTATCTCAAAAATCTGAGATCATAGTGTGTGAAATCCAATATGTTTGTGTTGAATTTGTCATGAGCTCTCTCTCTGCCTGGTAACACGCGCTGATTA
>NC_063204.1:13147625-13227625 GCF_017589495.1 Alosa alosa
TGCTGAAGAGCACCGCGGTGGGGAAGGTGTTGTTGTTGATGAAGCCTCGACAATGGGCCTCACCATGGCGACCGTTGAGAGCCAGGTCAGAGGAGGTGTAGCCCGAGAAGAGCACCGGGCAGAAGTTAATCTTCAGCGTGATGGTCTGCACGCCACAGTACACATTGATGTCACGCTCACCTGAGGAGGGTGTGTGTATGTGTGTGTGTGTGTGGGGGAGGAGTGGGGGGACGGACAGACAGACAGAGACAGTGTTAGGAGCGAGAGAGAGAGAAAGAGACAGAGAGGCATGGGAAGGGAGAGAAAAACAGAAAAAGAGAAAGGGAGAAAGACACAAAGAGATGAAGTGATAGAGAGAGGAGATAGGAGGTAGAGTGGGGGGATATTGATAGGTAGAAGAGGAGAGAGTGAGTGAATAGGAGAGAGAGAGAGAGAGTCAGAGGGGACAACATGAAAAGAAAGAATAGTATGAGTGCCAGAGATTTGCTAATAATTTGAGTCTGAGAGGGTTTGACATATTGAAATAATATTCCTCTGCTAGCCATTCCAACACATGAACAACATTAAGTAACGGTTGTGGAATTGTAAAGCTTCCAAGAGCACCTCAACCTGAAGCATCTCTCTTACCAGGAAAGCGGCTGTGGAAGTTGGCGTCACAATTGTAGCCGTTAAACTGGGCACCGGCAGACGCGGGTCCGCTGATCAGAAACATCACCACACACAGCCACTCCATCTCTGCACCTGCACACAAAATGAGAGTCACACACTGGGAGTGAACTTCAAAAAACACACTTACATTAAAAACGAAAACTTAAATAAGAAATAGGCAAATCCTGATTGCCACAGACAGTGTAATAAAAACAACCCATAAAGAAAAGAAAACAGACCCCATGCAGAGAGAGTTCAGGAGGACCCCAGAGAGAGAGTTCCTGGGGACCCCAGGGGAACCCTTCACACACCTAGCCCCACAACCGCCCCCCACCTCCCCCAAGTCTTACTGGGGTCCCTGCAGTAGTCCGGTAAGCTGGGCTCCATGTGCCTCAGGCCGGGGTGAGGGCGCGAGTGGGGAGTGTGGCTTGATGCAGCAAGGACGAGCGTCAGACTTCCCCATCATCATCATCATCATCATCATCACCATCTTTGTCCTTTTCCTCATCTGAGCGCTCCAATCAGAGGCTACTTTGGGAGAGTCCTGCACGTGGGAACGCAGTGATCAGACCCTTTCAGCGGGCCGGAAACATGAGCACAGGCCGAGCGTTCCCACTCCTATCGGTCAGCGCCATCAGTGTCTGTCAGCAGCCACAGGCTAAGGGGCTTGTCTGGGCGAATTTACCTGTCAACAGGTGTGCCTGAGAGCCGGCCCGCTCATTAGAGAGAGCACACTGCACTCTAACGAGCCCCAGAACCCCTCCTGCAGGACCAGAGCCGGACTCGTGCTGGAGCTGTCCCCCAGTCGCTGGCTATCAAGCCATCGGCCCAGAGCTGTGACGACACCCTGATCTGATACGGCAGGAAAGCTGAGACTGCTCTGATCCTCCCTACTTCACCCGCTCAGCCCCGGCGGGGACGACAACTGCTCTCTCACCAGCAGTGATGGGAAGGTCACTTTTAAAATGTATTCCACTACAGATTACTGAATACATGACCTAAAATGTAATCTGTGACATATTTCAATAGATTACTCAAAGTGAGCAATGTATTTCGAATACTTTGGGTTACATGAATACTTTGTATTATATTTTATTAGCAGTGGAAACAGTTTTTTTCTTCTTTTTTTGCCCACCACCACCTCCCCTCTTCGGAGGACAACTTAATTTTTATTTAAGTAACATATTTTTCAAGTGCAAATACAGTTGTCCTACCTCAACCATTTATGTATATGACCCTGGAATCGTATCATATAGCAGCACGTGAATTGAAACATAAAACACATGAAACGCAATAAGGTAACGTAGACAAGTGAGACGGATAGACAGACAGATAGACAGACAAACATACAGACAGACATACAGACAGACAGACAGACAGACAGACAGACACACAGACAGACAGACACGCTGACAGACAGTGGGACAGGACAATGACAGAGCTGACAGGATGGGACTCAGTTCTTTGTAATTGAATGGAAAGGTCTGTGAGTGGTCATGGTAAAGGGCTTTGGTAACATGCTATGTTTGGGTGTTGCTAGTGTGTGTCTATATGTAAAGTGGTGAATGTAGGGGGGAAAGGAGGAAATAAGGTTAAATAAAATAAATAAATTAAGTTTAATCAATCAATTGATTAATTAATCAAACAATCAACCAATCAATTCAATCAAACAAATAAACAGATGGATAAAGACAGAGAAGGGGGCAAGAAAAGGGGGGAGAGCTTGGGGTTATGGTTTTGTTGAATTTAAAAATGATAGAAAGGGAGACCAGGTGTTTTCAAAGGATACATGAATACATGACCTAAAATGTATCTGTGACATATTTCAATAGATTACTCAAAGTGAGCAATGTATTTCGAATACTTTGGATTACATGAATACTTTGTATTGTATTTTATTAGCAGTGGAAACAGTTATGTGAGGTTATGTGAAGTTGTAAGACTCATAGTGTCAACAACAGCCCGCAATCTGCTTTACAGTGAGGATGGATTGATATATGGTATAAGCTATGTGCAATGAAACACTGAGTCAAAGAAGAACAGAGATGTTTTGTCTGCATATAGGCTAAAGGGCTAACACATCCCAAACAAAGTATACACAGTATAATGAATTTCAACAGCACAAGGGAAGTTACATGCCTTTTTGCAGAACACTCAGTCAAGAAATGAGAACCTGTACTGCTCTAAAACATGCTGGCTGGATATAGGCCTATTGGCCTACAGCAAAACATATTTTACATTCTGAAAAACCTGAGAGGTTTTTATAATATAGTATATAAATATAAACAGAGGGAAAACGGAGTTTAAAAAGGCATGGTGTACACATGTTCTAAAGATTTTAAATGTAATCCCTTACATTTTTCAGTGTAACTGTATTCTAAATACCACCCACATTTAAATACAGTTACTCAAACTTTGTATTTAAAAATACGTAATCCAGAATACATGTATTCAGTTACTTCCCAACACTGCTCACCAGGGCCTGAAACACCAGGGCAAATACCACACGTTACATATGGAAATAAGCATCAAAGGTTGAAGAAGAAGAGTATCTATGTAATATATGTCAGGTGCTACTTTGTGCTAGAAATACTACATAATGAGCGCGTTTACATGCACTTCAGTATCCCGGTTATTATGCTTATCCTGGTTTGGATCCTATTCGGGATAAGGTGTATACATGGAACAGTATCCCGGTGACTTTCGCAGCACTCCACCTAGCATAACCGAGATACTCAAAACCGGCATAATGGCTTATCCGGGTTTCTGAAATCGGGATATGATGTTTACATGCAGAAACACAAAACTGGGATACTTTAAAATCCCGATAATAACCGGGACACTGAAGTGCATGTAAACACCCTCAAACATAACATTGTTTCTGTTTTGGCTATTGGAATGGTTTGGTTGATTGGATTAGTTTGCCTACTGGAGTGGATGGGCTATTAAAATGGTTTGGGTGGGTATTCTGATAGTATAGGAGCATAGTAATCCATTGTTTTTGGGTTCGATAGAAGTAATGCCACATTACACTCAACTTCACTATCCACTATTTCTAGAGATCTTAAAAGAAACATCTGTGAGTGTGTGTGTGTGTAGCGTATACTGTTCCTTCGTGTCACATTATGGAGCAGGACGTTAGGATGACCTGTAAGCACGCTCGTGTAAGTGAACCTTCAGATTCATTAACTGCAGATGGGTCACTGCCTGTCTTATAGGTTTAAACAACAACATGAGGAAGAAAAGCTCTTTGTATCTCTCCTTTAATGGATGGCACTGAAATAACAGGCCCTGAGAAGCACAGAAATCCCATTCTTCCCCAGCATGGATCAGATGGCCATATGGGATTGAGATGTATATGGGATACGCATTACTAACTTTACCAGCTCCGCCTTAAAAATGACCCACTTTAGTGGGGACACATGTGCTCCTCTCTCTCAGGTGAGGTTCCACAACACGCTTTTGTTTTCTGGAAATCCCCCCTTCTCACATCCTCTGTGTGTGTGTGTGTGTGTGTGTGTGTGTGTGTGTGTGTGTGTGTGTGCGTGTGTGTGTGAGAGAGTGTGTGTGTGTGTTCTAGTGCTCAAACAAAACATTGGTTAGTGAGGGTCTGCAGAATGTTATTCCTTCATGCAACACATCTGTAAATGTGCTTCCAACGGACGTCTGTGTATAAAGACTTCATTCATTTATTGATGTATTCATACATCATTCATGTATCCGATTACCAGATCCATAGCCTGAAAGACTTGGATGAAATGATGGAATGCTGGTTTGGGGACAGAATGACAGTGAATAATGTCTAATCAGTAACCCCACATAGACACACACACACACACACACACCCACTTCGCTCCTCTGAGCTGAGGTTGTGCCAATTCAATCAACAGCATTGTAATTTGTAAGCCCCTTGTGTGGTTTCTTTTATCTATCTGTGATCTTTTGTTTTCATTTAATTGTCTTCCTTCATCCTTTATCTTGTGAAACTGTTTCAGAGGTGGAGAGTTTTTCTCCTCCTGCCATTTGCACACCCAAAAGAACAGCTACAAACAGTATTCAGATCCAACTGCTGTACCATTTCACCATTTTTTCTGTGTCTAAAGTAGAGAAATGTGTTAAGTGTTTTGTAAATCAATGTGTTAACTGTTTTGCAAAAAGTGTGATGCTGATAATGTGCTTATAGTTGTGCAAATCTGGGCTGATGTTTTGCTCCTTGAGTGTAAGGTTTTGCTAACTGTGGGATACTTTTGATTTTAGTGTTTAAGCAATTGTAAAAAACTGTAACAAGTCAAACCTGTGAACACCCAACTATTTTAGTGAGCAGCTGATCACAGGCCAGACACCGCCCCCCTGTGGTGAAAATCCATCACTGCTGGGGATTATTATCCATTCAGCACCTGCAGTTGAATAGCAAGTACTCATATAGTGCTAAAATATGGGCCTACAGGGATGGTATTCTCTGTTCAAATGTGAGAATGAAAAACTTGCACTGGCTTTACTTAAATTTACGACAGACATTTTGTTCAATGCATGCAGTTAGTCACTGCTTTAAATTTTATAGATAGGTTGTTGATTCATACAGTCTATTTATGTGATTTTTGTGATCCAATCTTGAGACCAACAACCTGTTGACATTGGTCCATATAGGCTACTTATAATAGAATATATTTTTACTGTCATTGTCCATGTACTTTGGCATTTGAAAGTGCATGCCTTTTATCTGCGCAAATAAAAGTTTAAAAAGTCTAGAAAGAAAAAAGTGAAACATGCACACACACACACACACACACACACACACACACACACAACTTACTTAAATTACAGTTTTCTCCTGATTACTAACACACTATCAGCTACTGCCTAAAACCTATAGCTCTGCCACTCTTCTCAAAAGATACTTGACCCATACCACTATATTCAACACTAATTATGCTCATATGTACCTTTCACCGCTATTAGGCCTACTGTAAATTCATGCAAAGAAAAAAACACACTGCCTAATGTGTAGCTTTATTGAGATTGTTGTCGGCCATAATCACACCTTAAAACCTGTTCTTCACGAAGCACACACAATTATGTATAACGCCTATTTCCCAGAAACAGGCACTGTCCCTCAAAACTCAAACTCCCAAAACACCCACACCCCCAATCCTCTAATAGGGGTGGCACCCCAACATTTCACACACAGCCTATTATAGAGATCCTAGAACAAACACATTAACCTTACTTTTCTTATCTGTTGTTCCTCGTTGGTGAAACACACTGCCAGTTCCTACAAGGGCAGGGACATCCCTCTCCATTTTCAAAAAACTCCTGAAGACCCAGCTCTTTAGAGAATATCTCCTCTCATAGCACCACTTACAACAAGTCTTGCTGATCCTAGCACTTACCACCCGTCTTGAACTGACACTCAACTGTTTAAAAACAGCACTCACTGATGCTCTTATTCTTACTGTACTCTACCGTTTTTAAATTGTCCTAAAATTGTTGAGAGAATTGCTTTAAAACTTAAACTGTTCACCATATTGTTAGTCGCTTAGGTTAAAAATACGTCAGTCAAATGTAATGTAATGTAATGTAATAATGTAATGTAACCTGTACAACACATAACATTCCTGAATTTAGACATGCTACAATACATGCAATCAATAAAATAAACTCAAGGATGTACCATCTCAATAAGCACACACATGGTGCTGCGGAGCCCTCTTTATTAGTTGTGGGACATGGAATGATATGATAACGATTATCCTTCTGGGGACATTAAAGACTATCTATCTTTAAATGTATTACCCTGGAGGGTAAATCACATCTTATGTGTTTCTGATAGGCCTAGTGTGTAGTCGAATAATAAACAGTATAAATGTGTATACTTTAAGAAATGTGTGAACTATTTCACACAATGTGTTTTACTTATCGTGGAAAAAACTGTGAAACAAACCAAACAGCTCTAATCGATACATGATAGTGAATGTATTATAATGTAGAAAATATTCTCACACTAATGGCCGTGTACTTTGCAAAGCTCCGAACGGCAGGGCTGGATTATGATGCCATAATCTGACCCTAGAACAGCAGACAGCACGTGTACCTTGCCATCTCCCTGCGTCGCGTAATCTGACCGCAGAACAGTCGGTGGAGCGTCCTGTGTTCTCCAGCACGGAGCGCAGAGCAGCGGAGACAAGAGGAGAGCTAGAGCAGCTCCGAGCAGGCCCGCCATTTCAGTGAATGCCTTTAGTGCTTTCACTCCGAAGGGTGGCGACTGGCGAAACCAGAGGGGAGGAGAAAGACAGGGATTCGGAGAGCACCCGCGATGAGAGATGAGTCAGCTTGGAGACCTTTAGGAAACATATTTACCGGTTTTACTATGTAGCGAGCAAGTAACACTCAGCATTTTTCCCTAAATATAGGATTCTACGTATCTATCTGTGGTCTTGCGATACGTTATTTATCCTTATAGCTACCTTTCTCGCCGCCTCGACGGTCTATTTCAAATCGCCACTTAGGCTGCTCAATGCCAATTTACCGGCAAGCACGTCAGTGGAAATATCATTGTCAGTTTCATTCCGAAATTTGAATATATTATCAGTACACTCGTCTTTGTCTACAAACGCGAAGATGTCGGGGCAGAGCATTACGGACAGGATAACTGCAGCTCAACACAGCGTTACCGGATCAGCCGTCTCCAAGACAGTATGCAAGGCGACAACGCACGAAATTATGGGCCCCAAGAAAAAACATTTGGACTGTGAGTATGGATTTTATTATTTACACGGTTAGAGGGGGTGCGGTAAGAATCAATGAAGCCGGCCATCTCCGCTCGCGTCTGTTCGGGTGACGCTGCTGGTCTATAGTAGGCCTGTGGTGCTAGGATAGCAGGCTAACTCAGTATATGGACTTCCTATTGTATGTTAGCGTTTGCCTCACTGAATTCAGTCAAGGCACCGAAAATCAGGCCGCTCGGGCATGCTTGACATAATTTACGAACATTTGAGCGCAAGTACGCCTACAGCTTATTTACAGCTGGGTGTCACGTAATGCATTGTCATTTGGCATACATCCTGGAATTGTTATGATGCTTGCACTATGGAAACATCATATTTTATGTGTCAGCTCGTCCCAGCCCGTTATCTTTGCGTTTTCGTAGTCGGTGTAGGAACAGTGTGTGTGTGATTGTAGGCATCGCTTGTTTCCCTGAGGTAGTTGGACAGAATGACAGCAGGGCAGACGCTAGTTGGTTTCAAATACACCGAGGTATTTTCATGGTCGTCACTGTATGCCAAAAGATTGAGTGGGAGAAGCGCTGCAGAGGTAGACTTCGGCTGTGGGACCGGTCTTCCTTGGGCAGTTTCAATGCCCAGTCCAGGTATGCGGCTCCTCAGCGTAGACCCAAGGGCTAAATTGGGCCCGCTCAGGCCCTGTGCATCCGTGTGTTGTGTTGTCACTGTGGCCGCTACAGTTGATGCGGTGGCTATATTTATCATGTCAAGACTAAAACCTTTAATCTGCTGATGCAGCCCATCCTCAGATATGCATAGTGTTAGATCTCCTGAAAAAACACGCAGGCACACACACATATGCATACATACACACACACACAAACACTATACACACACACACACACACACACACACACACACACTTACTCACTCAGAAGCAATAACACCTGTGTGCAACTATTGTCAGCGCCAGTGGATATAAATCAGGCTTGTGCAAAATTTCCAGAATTAAATTGAAACTGGCTCTTAAATTCCAATTCAATTCTTGAATTTTACTTGCATTTCAATTGAGGTAGCAAACAGGAAGCAGAATTGCAATTTGAATTGTGCACAACCCTGATATAAATGCTACCTCTCTGATACTGTACACGGGTGTGTTGCCATGTTATTATCTGAGGAATCCAGCAGGATGACAAAGCTTCCCCCAGCAGACTGTGGTCATATCAGCTCGAGGCAGTCAAGTCTAGGCTACCTGGTGTGGTGACCAGGTCAGTTACAGGGAGTCTGTGTGCATGTTGGGGAGAGAGACAGAGACAAACACAAGCAAACCTGTGAGAAGGTGTGTGTGTGTGTGTGTGTGTGTGTGTGTGTATGTGTGTGTGGTAACAGGATAAATCAGTTGGCACGGCTGGAGATACAGGCTTACTGAGACACCACTGTTCAACGTGACCAAAAGTCACCCTCACACGCACACACACACACACACACACACACACACACACACAGCTCACGTTCATTCATTGAGACTTAGTTGATATCCCCGCATACTCATTTAGATATGAAGGACTGATAATGTTGAAAGGATTGCACTCAGCAGGTGGTTGCTTCTGGTCAATGTTGGAATTAAAAAAACAGCCTGGACACGCCAGACTCAGGACTCTACAGTCACTGTGAAAAAAAATGTTTAAAAATAAGAAATGTTAATCATGTCTTAAAGCATATTTTAAACCCAGAACAAACTGTTTGCAAAGCCTTTACTGGAGTGACAGACAGATTTCATCATGCAAACTTAGTGTGTGTGAGTGTTTGAAAATGTGTTTGCCGGAGATGATGTGTGTGTGTGTGTGTGTGTGTGTGTGTGTGTGTGTGTGTGTGTGTTTGGAAAACGTGACGTGTGTATGAGAGAGTGTGTTTGACAGAAATGTTGTGTTGTTATGTGTGTGTGTTTATAAGAGATGGTGTGTATGAAAGATGGTATGTGTGTGTGTGTGTGTGTGTTTATGAGAGATGGTGTTTATTTGTGTGTGTATTTGCGTATATGTGTGTGTTTGACTGTGTGTGTGTGTATGTGTATGGGAGAGATGGCTGGCTGGTTAGGGGGCTATGGTCCTAACTAACTCGGCCAACCACACACACACACACACTGGTGCTCAGAGAGGATATGATGTCCTACTTTAACGTCTTCCCTGAGCACCCTCTGGAATATAGGCCATAAAGCAGTGGACACCTCTCAGCTTCTCTACATACACGTTTGTGTGTGTGTGTGAGTGGGGGAGTTATGAGTGTGTGTACATCTACTGATGTGTGTGTGGGGTGTATCTTGTGTATCAAGTTTATACACAAGAATCATCCCAGTCTAATTGTGGCATGAAGTGTGTATAACTGAATTCACATTCTGGAATTTGCAAACAGATATAATAGCATAACAGAAAAGCATGTTTGGCGAAGTCTCTGGCCAGGGTCCTGAAGTGATTTGTGGGATCGTGCAGGAGTCAACTGCACAGGCTGGAGCCGTGCAGGATTCCGCCATACACCCCTTTATTCTTTAACTTATGGAAGACGGGAGACGTAGGGAAGACGGAGCTCTGTGCGGCGGCGCTGGTGCTCGGTTGATCGGCTATAGGAGAGGAAAGACAAACTAATTGTTAGAGAAGGCGAAGCAGGGCTGCTTTCCCTGCGGAACGAGGGCAATTGATCCCATGCGCATCCAACTCTGCTTTAATTCAAGATATGGTCCACGGAGTAGCTCTCCTTCTTTGGGTCGTGCAGCGGCTATTTCTGTTATTAGAAACAGGCGAGCGATTGGATGCCCGAGAAGGCGCTGGGGAAGCGACTTGGCTCCTGGCTTGACCAAACGCGTCTTGCGAGCGGAGTAATGCCGATGCTGCAACTTCGGCAGGTAGACTGCGAATAAATAACCTGACTGATTGAAGAAGGAGACGTGGCAAATGCCACCATGCTACTCCTGAACTTCCGTTTGTAAACGCCATTAATAACCTTTACAAAAACACATCATGTTGTTTCCCCAAACAAGCAAGTTAGACATATTAGTTTTAATTAAGTTTAACCTTTTTTGTACAGTTTCCCCTGTCAGCACAATATAATAATACTGATGTGAACACTACTCTGAAGTTATAGTCGTATTAGCATTATATGGGTGAGATGCATCATCAAATTCATGTTGCAATGCAGAGCAGAGCATCCTTTATGGAGATCCCTACCAGAGGAGTGAGTATTTAGAGCACCCAGGCAGTGTCCTCTTCACTCAGCTCCTGTGTGGTTCTTGTGATGGAGTTCCTTAGAGAAGGATCTCATGCTCCCTACTGGTTTGGTTCTCGTGATGCCGTTCCTTAGAGAAGGATCTCATGCTCCCTACTGGTTGGTTCTTGTGATGGCGTTTTTCAGAGCACTGGCGTGCGTTTACGAAAACTATAGTTGTTAACCTGTTAGCAACTTAGTTGGTTGGCAATGGGAAATTGCAGTGCAACCAACAAAGTAACTATGCTTTTAGGAAACGCGCCACTGGTTTGATCCTTGTGACAGGGCTCTTTGTAAGTCCAGAGACTGGCTCCTGGTTGGGCTCCAGCGGTGTAGGCAGACTGCTGCTCTGATGGTGAAAATGGCTCATGGGCACCAACAGACCAGCGGTCCTCCCTCATTAGGTCTAATTGAGGGAGATTATAGTTCAGCACAAACACCAGCGACTTCATTACTGGGGAGCTCCATTCATAAGTAGCACACTGAGTATTTGGACACCCTACGATTGTGTATATTCATTATCTATATTCAGATGCAGATATTATCTATATTCAGATGCAGCCGCTGTCTTGATCAGCAAGTCCAGTCCCTGCAGGCATACAGTAGCAACATGTCAGGGTTTGCCAGTCTGTCGTTGTGGTGTCTTTGAGGATGCTCCAGGCAGACTGGCCCCTGCCATTGGTAAAAAGTAAAAACCTCATCAGATTTACAAACATCACAGATGTCTGCCCTTAACTAAAACACAAAATTACTGTATTTAGTGGATGTTTCATACCACTTCACTTTATTTGTCTATGTAGCCAGAACACAGCCCTTCATGCTTTTGAAAGGTAGCCTTTTACGTAAAGTGTCTGTTGCAGTAGTTTCTGCTTTTGAAAGGTAGCCCTTTAAAGTGCCTGTTGCAGTAGTTCCTGCTTGTGGAAGGCAGCCCTTTAAAGTGCCTGTTGCTGTAGTTCCCTCTTGTGGATGGCAGCCCTTTAAAGTGTCTGTTGCAGTAGTTCCTGTTTGTGGAAGGCAGCCCTTTACTGTAAGTGTATGTTGCAGCAGTTCCTGAAGGCTGCAGTTTCAAGTGTGTATTTCAGTAGTCAAAGGTACACATTTGAGCAAGTTGAGTTGAGTTGAGTGCTTTGTTTTTAGTCCTTAGATTCTTCTGATGTGACACTTTCCTCAGTGTAAAAGGTGTGTTTCAGTAGTTCCTGAAGGCTGCTGTTTCAGGTGTGTTTCAATAGTTCCTGAATGCTGCTGTTTCAGGTGTGTGTTTCAGTAGTTCCTGAATGCTGCTGTTTCAGGTGTGTGTTTCAGTAGTTCCTGAATGCTGCTTTTTCAGGTGTGTTTCAGTAGTTGCTGAATGCTGCTGTTTCAGGTGTGTGTTTCAGTAGTTGCTGAATGCTGCTGTTTCAGGTGTGTGTTAGTTCCTGCTCCTAGAGCGCTGCCATCTGAGGTGTGTGTTCCAGGAAAGTGAAGGATCAGATTTCTGATCTAAAGTAACAGGAGTCACACACACGTGTCCCTGATCGGGCCCTCATCCTCTCGCTGCCTGCCTCTCTCTCTCTCTCTCTCTCTCTCTCTCTCTCTCTGTCCTCTCGCTCCCTCTCTCTCTCTCTCTCTCTGTCTCTCTCTTTCTCTCTGGCAGGGCTCAGAGACTTGTCTTGGCTGGGAGACAGAGAGGAGAGCTATTAGTGCATATGTCAACAGGTAGAATAAGGCACCAGAAACATCAGAGTAGTGTGTGGTGGGGTGGGGATGAAGTTTGTGGGATTTGACAGGTAACCCAGAGTCTACTTCTCCTCCCCACTCCTCATCTCATCCTCTCTCCTTTCATCTATTTATCTTTCCATTTTATTTTTCTTTCTCCCACTCTCCTTTCCTGTCCTCCCCTGTACTCCCCTTATCATTCTCCCTCCTCCCCCTCTCCACCTCCTCCTCTTCCTCCTCCCCCTCTCCTCCTCCTCCCCATCTCCTCCTCTCCACCTCTCATCCTCTCCTCCTCCTCTTCCTCCTCCCCATCTCCTCCTCTCCACCTCTCATCCTCTCCTCCTCCTCTTCCTCCTCCCCCTCTCCACCTCTCATCCTCTCCTCCTCCTCTTCCTCCTCCCCCTCTCTTCCTCTCCACCTCTCCCCCTCTCCTCCTCCTCTCTCTAGACCTGATCCACTGCACCAATGAGATGAATGTAAACATCCCCCAGCTGGCTGACTCCCTGTTTGAGCGGACCACCAACACCAGCTGGGTGGTCGTCTTTAAGTCTCTCATCACCACACACCACCTCATGGTCTACGGCAACGAGGTACTCACACACACACACACACACACACACTATATACGCAACAACCAATACCGAACACACACACTACACATACACACACACTATATACGCAACACACACACACTACACATCACTCAACTACCTCCACATACGCTATACACGCCACCCATCACCCTACCTCATGAAACACACACAACACGCGCCATCAGCAACCCACTCCTCTCACCAGTTAAGCACACACTCTCCTTCTCTGATTTCTCTCTCCATCTCTCTCTCTCTCTCTCTCTCCCCCAGCGCTTCGTCCAGTACCTGGCCTCAAGGAACACACTATTCAACCTCAGTAACTTCTTGGATAAAAGTGGATTACAAGGTAAGCCTACAGCACCCACGCCCGCCCAGCACTACCAGCACAATGATGACACACTGATGCCATACGCTCGGCCATTTCCTCTGTGGTGATGCCGTTCTCTCTCTCCCTCTCATTCTCTCTCTCTTCCACACCTGCCCCAACCATCCCGTCTCTCTCTCTTTCTCTTTCTCTCTCTCTCTCTCTCTTTCTTTCTCTCCCGACATGCAGGGTACGACATGTCAACCTTCATCAGGAGGTATAGTCGCTACCTGAATGAAAAGGCTGTGTCATACCGGCAGGTGGCATTTGACTTCACTAAAGTAAAGCGTGGGTAAGACCCTCTTTTTACCTTTCCTGGAGTGTAAGCTCATCGGCTTGAGTGAGCGTTGAGTGTGTGTAGCGTGAATGTGGAGATTGTGAATAGTGTGTGTCTGTATGTTCGTGTGTGTGTGTCTGTGTGTGTGTGTGTGTGTATCAGGGTTTAAATTCGAATTGCAATTCTGCTTCCTGTTTGCTACCTCAATTGAAATGCAAGTGAAATTCAAGAATTGAATTGGAATTTAAGAGCCAGTTTCAATTCAATTCTGGAATTTTGCACAACCCTGGTGTGTGTGTGTGTGTGTGTGCCCCTGCATGTTAGTGAATGTGTAGTGTAAATGTGTGTTGTTGTTGATTATGAGTGTGTGTACGAGTAGTGTGAGTGTGTTGATTGTGCGTAACGTGTGTGTGTGTGTGAGTGTGTGTTGATTGTGAGTAGTGTGTGTGTTTGTGTGTGTGTGTGTGTGTGTGTGTGTGTGTGTGTGTGTGTGTGTGTGTGTGTGTGTGATTTTGAGTAGTGTGAGTGTGTATTGATTGTGAGTAGCTTGAGTGTGTGTGAGTGTATGTTCACTGTCAGTAGTGTAAGTGTGTGTTGATTGTCAGTAGTGTGAGTCTGTATGTGAGTGTATGTTGATTGTGAATAGTGTAACTTTGTGTTTATTGCGAGTAGTGTGTGTGCTGACCGTTAGTAGAGTGAGTGAGAGTGTGTTGATTGTGAGTAATACTAGTGTGTGTTGATTTTCTGAGTTGTGAGTTGATTTTGAGTTGTGTGAGTGAGTGAGTGAGTGAGTGTGTGTGTGTGTGTGTGTGTGTGTGTGTGTGTGTGTGTGTGTGTGTGTGTGTGTGTGTGTGTGTGGTGTTAGAGAGAGAGAGAGAGAGTAGCATGAGTGTGTGTTGATTGTGAGTGTGTGTGTGTGTGTGTGTGTGTGTGTGTGTGTGTGTGTGTGTGTGTGTGTGTGTCTAAGTAGCGTGAGTGTGTGTGTGTGTCTCAGTATCAGTCTCATTGGGGCCTGAAGGCAGACCTTATTGATTATTTAGTGTACTCGCACTCCCAGTGGCTGCATTTGGACAGGCCTCTTATTCAGGCCTCTTATTCAGCCTTCGTTTCTGATTCTCTGTAGGTCCAGTACACTTATTCAGTGCTTACTTAGTATTAGGGTTAGTATTCCTATTTAGTACATATATTCAGTCCCTATGAAGGGTTAACTTTTTCTATTTAGCACATAGTTCAGTGCTTGCATAGGGTTAGCGTTCCTGTTTAATGCACATATGAAGTGCTTATGCAGGGTTAATTTCCCTATTTGGAACACATATTTAGTTATTATGATTTATATGGCTAATGTGGCAATTTTGTGGTCATTTAGGATCCATTTCTGTGAGTGATGTTTAATATTTAGCACATTTTTCAATGTCGGTACTCTGTACTGCTTTAGTATTATTTGATTCAAGCATGTTCCCATTGCCTGCCCTGATGTCATATTTATCCAGTATGCGTGTGTGTCTGTGTGTGTGTGTTTGTGTTTGTGTGTGTGTACAGTGATCTAGCCTCAGCTGGTTTCTGTCGCCATGAGGAAAGTCATGCACTCCTGTCCTTTAGTGTGTGTTTCAGTGTGTGTAGGAGAATGGTTATGTGTGTGTGCTTGCATGGGTTTGAAGAAGAAGAGGATGAGGATCATAATGATGACATCATTACACTGTGTGTGTGGATGTGTGTTTGATGATGATGATGATGACGACGACATCATTACCCTGTGTGTGGGGGTGTGTGTATGTGATGATGATGACAATTACATCATCTGTGTGTGTGTGTGTTTGTGTGTGTGTGTGTGTGTGTGTGTGTGTGTGTGTGTGTGTGTGTGTGTGTGTGATGATGACAATGACATCATCTGTGTGTATCTGTGTGTGTGTGTGTGATGATGACAATGACATCATCTGTGTGTATCTGTGTGTGTGTGTATCTGTGTGTGTGTGTGTGTGTGTATCTGTGTGTGTGTGTGTGTGTGTAGGGTGGATGGTGTGATGAGGACGATGAACACAGAGAAGCTCCTGAAGACGATCCCCATCATTCAGAACCAGATGGATGCGCTGCTCGACTTTAACGTGAGTCACTGACCCAGTCACCTCCCAGAACCATGAATATATATATATATATAGACGTGTAGGGGATATCCCCAACACGTCTGCACATCTTTTACACATCTACACATCTCTCACACATCTACTCACCTCTTACACATCTACTCACCTCTTACACATCTACTCATCTCTTACACATCTACTCACCTCTTACACATCTACACATCTCTTACACATCTACACATCTCTTACACATCTACTCATCTCTTACACATCTACTCATCTCTTACACATCTACTCACCTCTTACACATCTACACATCTCTTACACATCTACACATCTCTTACACATCTACACATCTCTTACACATCTACTCACCTCTTACACATCTACACATCTCTTACACATCTACACATCTCTTACACATCTACTCACCTCTTACACATCTACACATCTCTCACACATCTACTCATCTCTTACACATCTACACATCTCTTACACATCTACTCATCTCTTACACATCTACTCACCTCTTACACATCTACTCATCTCTTACACATCTACTCACCTCTTACACATCTACACATCTCTCACACATCTACTCACCTCTTACACATCTACACATCTCTTACACATCTACACATCTACACATCTCTTACACATCTACACATCTCTCACACATCTACTCATCTCTTACACATCTACACATCTCTTACACATCTACACATCTCTTACACATCTACACATCTCTTACACATCTACTCATCTCTTACACATCTACACATCTCTTACACATCTACACATCTCTTATGCATCTATTAATCTATTACCCACCTAGTTCACTAGGTCACATGACCAATCATTCAGAGTAAGACATAAAAAGAAAAGAAATAAAATAAGAATAATTATATATATGCACACACACACACACTACAATGTACAAACCATTCTAATAAATACAATGTACACAAATATATATTTACATGATTTACTAAAATACAAAATATACATACCCGCCCAGAATATACAAAATATACATACATTGTAAACAACACCTCTTGATATTTGTATATATATTTAGTGACCCATCAAGCATAGGTTACTTTACTGTGCCTTTTACTGTGCTCAGGAAGCAGTGAGGTTAGGTGCCTTGCTCAAACTCTTCACATGGTCTGCTACATATGGCCTCATGCACATGATCTGTTACACAACTCTTACACTGAGTGGGAGCTGTGGATGTCTGTTGTAAAATGTCATTATTGTAGATTATATATCTTCAAAAACAAAGGTCACTGTATGTTGATAATACAGTTTGAGATATTCATGTTTGCCATGCAGATCATACACAACTCCAGCAGCCTAAAGGACGGAGTGCAGTTTTCTCTCTCTTAGTTCTGCTAGGCTGTGTTGAGTCGATGGGAGAGTATACCTCACTCACAGATCAGTGTCTCGTGTGCGTCTGGTTGCTGGGAGGGTTTCCCTCAGTAGTTTCGTTGTGGTTCTTAGAGAGTCTGACTGAGAGACGTACTTCCTGTTGTTCAGGTCAACGCTAATGAGCTCACTAACGGGGTCATCAACGCAGCTTTCATGCTGCTCTTCAAAGACTCCATCAGACTCTTCGCCGCCTATAATGAAGGCATCATCAACCTGCTGGGTAAGGGTACACGCACACACACACACACACACACACACACACACACACACACACACACACACACACACCTTCATGAGCTTGTACGCACATATACAGACACTTCACAGATGGCTTCACCTGTAGTATGATTGATTGTGAAAGAGTTGTTTTTTTTACAGTGTGTGTGGTAGTGTTTTTGTGAAAGATAAGTGACGTGACAGGCGTGTGTTTGTTGCTCAGTGCTACATGTGTGTTTGTTGCTCAGTGCTACATGTGTGTTTGTTGCTCAGTGCTACATGTGTGTTTTGCCGGCAGAGAAATACTTTGACATGAAGAAGGTGCAATGTAAAGAGGGCCTGGACATTTACAAGAAGTTCCTGACCAGGATGACCCGCATCTCAGAGTTCCTCAAGGTGGCCGAGGTGAGTTCACACACACACACACACCCATGCATGCAGGTCAGGGCTTGACCCATCCAGCCTCAGATACTCTCAGAACCGTTAGGGCTCTGCACAGATAGCTGTAACTGCTGTGTGTGTGTGTGTGTGTGTGTGTCTGTTTGTGTTTTCGTGTTTGTGTTTGTGCTTATGTTTGTGTGGTGGGTGTGCGTGTGTTTCCACAGCAGGTGGGGATTGATCGAGGGGACATCCCAGACCTGTCCCAGGTAAGAGTCTCGCGTCCGGTGTCAGCTCTGCTGGACTCTGTCCTTCAGCACGGGGCTGTCTCACTTAGTAATCTGAGCCGTCCTACACTGACTTGTCTCTAGCTTTCCGCACAATCTGAGTTTTCCCACTGACTCACCGCAACTGTCTCACTTTTCCTGCTGTCTCTCTCTCATCAGTAATCTGACTTTTCCTGTTCTCTTCTCAATAATCTGAGTTTTCCAGCTGTCTCACTTTTCTCTGCTGTAACGTCCCTCACTCTGTAAATGCCACCTGCATGAGGATGCTGAAGCATGGGTGGGGGTGGGGTGGGGTGTGGCATCTCACTTTCTCCCTTTCTGCACCTGTCTGTCACACATATAAAGGTGTTTGGGGTTCAGGATCCAGCAAGAAAATAACAGGAGAATTATAAAAGAATAAGAAATAAAATAAAATAGTAATGAAACCACAGAGGAGAGTGGAATTATCATTTAATGATGCAGAAAGACTCATTTAGATCATTTAGATCATCTATTTTATAAAGCACATTATATACACTATCGTTAGCGCATTATACACCACATTGTTAGCACAACAGGGAGGCTACACCAGGCACGTAACTGAAGCGTTCCGTTCACGGAGCGTCTGGTGCAACAATTAGCTTCCACCATAATCAATGGAACTGGCTACACCAGACATGATAGCGGCGTGTACATTAAAAAAAACAATTAGACCTGTCTTTCTATGACTATTTTTGCGTTCCTTGACTGGAGTGGCCTCCCTGTAAGATGGAGCCTTTTAATGCAACATTTAATCTATCTTAGCGGTGCCATTAGGTGTCATTCACTTGGGCTCTCTTTGACCATGATCACCTTTATATTCTCTATCTTTCCCTTCCCTGTCTTTCTCTCTCTCCTTCCTTCCTTCCTTCCTTCCTCCCTTCCTTATCACCCTCAGTTCACGGTGTGTGTAAGTATCTTCTTCTCACGTTTCACTCTTCCGCTGTTATGTGAGTGTGTAGGTAGCTGCATACCTTTTCTCTTTGCATAAATGTAGCCTATCTTATGCACGCACTGTATGGCAATGTATGGCCTGGTAGTGTGTGTATACGTGTGTACAGTATGTATGGTGTCTCTGTGTGTGTATATTTTGTGTGTGTTTGTGATTGTGTGTGTGTGTGTGTGTGTTGGCATATACATACACACTAAATGTGTGAGCTGTGTGTGTGTATATGTATAGTAATATGTGTAAGAAATGTGTGTGTGTGTGTGTGTGTGTTAATGTACTGTGTGTGTATATGTAAATGTGTATGTGTGTGTTAATGTACCGTGTGTGTGTGTGTGTGTGTGTGTGTGTGTGTTTCCCTCTGTGACTGTGTGTGATGTGTGTGCACCTCAGGCTCCCAGCAGTCTCTTGGATGCCCTGGAACAGCACCTGGCCTCTCTGGAGGGAAAGAAGGTGAAGGACTCCACAGCAGCCAGCAGGTGGGGCTCTGGAGCCTGCAGTGTTGTCACTGGGGAAGAGACACAGTACTACTCAATGACTCTACCCTCTACACGGACCATTAGAAATAAATTCATCTCCAGTGTAAATTCAGAAGAAGACATGTCCCCTAATCCTAATAACTTAAAAGCCATGTAGACAGAAAACAACAAAAACAAACTACAAACCTCAGCCCTGCCTTATCCTTCTCTTCTCTAAGCTCTCTCTGTGTTTCATGCAGACTGAGTGCAGTAAGCTGGGGCTGTGTGTGTGTGTGTGTGTGTGTGAAAGACGTTTCACGGTGTGTCATGCTGAGAGCTGCAGATAGAGTAGTTAGCCAGGCCTCTCCTGTTGACCTGAGAGAATCTTGTCACATGTGTGTATGCATGTGTTAATGCGTTTGTGTATATGTTCAGGGCCAGCACCCTGTCCAATGCCGTGTCCTCTTTGGCCAACACCGGAATGTCCTTCACCAAAGTGGACGAGAGGGAGAAGCAGGCTGCGCTGGAGGAGGAACAGGCGCGCCTCAAAGCTCTCAAGGTGACCTGAGTGACCCTTAACCTTTCACCTCTAGAGGTCACGGTCATTACTAGAGCCAGGTCATGGTCAATGTTCAAATAGTAACACATTTATGATGCAGGCTGGGTTTTTTTCCTCAGATATTATATGTTTGCTCATTAGTCATTATGTTCGGTCATAAACATCAACATGTTCTGCCATGCTCTCACACTAGCGTTATTATTGTGATGAATCTGAATGTTTAGGATTTGTCTTTACAGTGGGTTTGATATCCTGATAGCAGAGCTGAAATAGAGTCTGAGATGAGTCTGACTCTGTGTGTGTGTGTGTGTTTGTGTGTGTGTGTGTGTGTGGGTGGGTGGGTGTGTGTGTATGCGTGTTCCTCAGGAGCAGAGACTGAAGGAGTTGTCCAAGAGGCCGTCATTTGCCACCACAGACACATCTCCCGTCGCCACCACAGGGGGCAGCATCAGCACAGCTCCAGCCATCGACCTCTTCTCCACGCCCAGCTGCTCCAACGGGTAAGATGGCGCCAGAGACGGTCTACGGCTTCCCTGGACAAGTCTCTCTTTTTTCTCTCTCTCTGTCTCTCTCTCTCTCTGTCTCTCTCTCTCTCTCTCTCTCTCTCTCTCTATCTATCTGACTGACTGTGACATTACCCAAAGTAACATTTACTGTACCTCACCGATTAGAAGAACAATTTAGCAACATCATGTGGGTTGCTGAATTGTTTGAGTACTGTGTATGAGAGCGTATTATGTGTGTGTATTTTTTTGTGTTTGTGAGTTTTTGTCTTTATGGAACTAAAGCGTTTTCTTCTTTCCCTCAGTGCCCTGAAGATGGAGAACGACCTATTTGACCTTCAGACGACCTTCCAGCCCCCAGTGCAGCCCAGCACCAGCATGGCTTCTGGTTGGGGAGGTAGGAGAGGGCTGGGGGGGGTCATGGTGTTGGTCTGTGTGGGCCCTCAGGGCACTTGTTCTATCACGCTCGACTGTCTCTTGTCCGTTCTGCTGTCTGCGTTCTGCGTTCTCACTCTAATGTCTTCTGTTCTCTCTTTCCTCTTGCTCGTTCAGATCCTTTCTCTTCCTCTGAGGCGGTCGATGACGCCATTCCAAACCTTAACCCTTTCCTAACCAAACTTGTTGTTGAGGCGTCTCCTGTCCCTGTAGTCTCCCCTGAGGGAGTTAGTTTGTCCTCTAGGACTGCAGGGCATGACATGTTCAGTGGTAAACACAAATCCTTTGTTCTTTTCTTGCTGATTGAGCGTGTGTGTATGTGGTAGTGTGTGTGTATATTTGTCTTTTCAGTACATTTTTGTCATATCATCATTAATGTGATGTATGTTTCCATGTGAAGCTGTCATTCACTCCACCTGTTGAGTTCTCGCTTTAAAAATAACTCCATTTTGGTCTGTTAACCTTCTCTGAGATCATATAGCAACCAGTGAAGATTTAGCTTACCAGAGATCATTATGGACTTAAGTCCACTCATCTGAACTATCTGAGTTGAGAGGCATACTTTTCTCAAAAGCTTCAGCTTTTTTTCAGCTTATGATTGATGTGAAGTCAGGAAAGTAGCCTTTGTTGAAGTGGAATGGCAGAAAATAGCTCTCTAATAGAAATAGAAGGTGGTGACCACAGGACAGTGGGTATGTGTAAGTGTCTGGGGATATTTTGAAAGCGGACAAGGACAGGTGAGGCATGTTGGTGTGGGGTATTGGGGTAGGGTATTGGAGTGGGGTACTGGGGTGGGGTATGGGTTGGGGTAATAATGTGGGGTATTGGGGTGGGGTAGTAGAGTGGGGTAACCTCTTGCGAAGCTGAAAAGAGAATGAAACAGACCGTTCACTCACTCATTCAATAACCTTTAGTATGTACACAGATGATCTTCTTATGTCTTCTATGTTTGATTTTCTTTGCTGTAGATAAATACAATCCCTTTATTGACCCAAGCTCGTCTCTTTCAACCAATTACAAACGCACAGTTCGGATAGAAAGCCTGATCTCAGGTACCAGAGCTCCTATGTTTCCTGCCAGACAGAAAACATAAGGCCCCTTTCCTTGTCCAGCAGGACTGCCATGACCAATCAACTCTTAGGATGTTATCACCTCAGACTTTCATGACCAACCAACTGTTAGAATGTCTTGACTTCAGACAGTAATGATTGGTCAAGTATTAGGATGTTATGACCTCATACAGTCGTGACTAATCAATGTTATGGATGTTATGACCTCATACAGTTGTGACCAATCAACTCTTAGGCTGTTATGACCTTATACAGCCTTGACGAATCAACTCTTAGGATGTTATGACCTCATACAGTTGTGACCAATCAATTCTTAGGATGTCATAACCTCATACTATAGTGACCAATCAACTTTTAGGATGTTATAACTTATTACAGTTGTGACCAATCAACGTTATGGATTTTATGACCTTATACAGTCGTGACCAATCAACTCTTAGGATGTTATGTCCTTATACAGTCGAAACCAATCAATGTCATGATTGTTATGATCTTAGACAGTTGTGACCAAACAACTATTAGGATGTTATGACCTTATACAATCATGATCGTTCAGTGTCATGAATGTTATGACCTTATACAATCATGACCGATCAGTGTCATGAATGTTATGACCTTATACAGTTGTGACTAATCAACTCTTAGGATGTTTTGACCTCAGACAGTAATGACTGGTCTACAATTAGGATTTTATGAACTCATACAGTCGTGACCAATCAGTGTTATGGATATTATGACCTTATACGACTAATGAATGTTATGGATGTTATGACCTCATACAGTCGTGACCAATCAATTCCTAGTATGTTGTGACCTTATACAGTCATGACCAATCAGCTCTTAGGATGTTTTGACCTCAGACAGTAATGACTGGTCTACAATTAGGATGTTATGACCTCATACAGTTGTGACCAATCAGTGTTATGGATATTATGACATTATACAACTAATGAATGTTATGGATGTTATGAGTATGACCTCATACAGTCGGGACCAATCAACTCTTTGGATGTTATGACCTTACACAGTTGTGACCAATCAGCGTTATGGATGTTATGACCTTATACAGTCATGACCAATCAACTCTTAGGATGTTATGACCATATACAGTCTTGACCAATCAACGTTATGGATTTTATTACCACAGATGCTTTCCTTGACATTTCTTCTGTTGGTCCAAATGACCTTTGTAGTATTTTCTGAGAGCATTCCCCTAGGTAAAGCTGAATGGCAGTTATGTGCCCTCCATGTGTATGTATGTGTGTGTGAGAGAGAGTATGTGTGTGCTGTGCACTAACCCTTCTGCTGCTTTGTTACTCTCCTCTGCTCTCCCGCTGGGCCTCGGTGTGTGTGTCGGGGTCCCAGACTCTTTCGGCTCGTCCACCATGCTCCAGCACCTCCCCAACCCATCCCCCTTCCAGTCTGAGCCCTCTTCTGTAGCTGGCCTCTTTAGAGGTAAGCCCCTAACTCCTCAGTTAGTTGGTCTCTTTAGAGGCAACTCTCTAACTAATCTGTCGGCTGGTCCCTTTAGAGGTAAGCCCCTAACTCCTCCTGTAGCTGGCCTCTTTAGAGGTAGGCCTTTAACTCCTCCTGTAGCTGGCCTCTTTAGAGGTAGGCCCTTAACTCCTCCTGTAGCTGGCCTCTTTTTGGTGGGCCCTTAACTCCTTATGTAGCTGGCCTCTTTAGAGGTAGGCCCTTAACTCCTCCTGTAGCTGGCCTCTTTAGAGGTAGGCCCTTAACTCCTTATGTAGCTGGCCTCTTTAGAGGTAGGCCCTTAACTCCTCCTGTAGCTGGCCTCTTTAGAGGTAGGCCCTTAACTCCTCCTGTAGCTGGCCTCTTTAGAGGTAGGCCCTTAACTCCTTATGTAGCTGGCCTCTTTAGAGGTAAGCCTCTAACTCCTGTAGCTGGCCTCTGCTCTGCTCTATTCTACTCTGTGCTGAATGCTGACTAATGTGATGTAGAGATCACCTGATGTAGAGATGTGGTGTAGAGACCTGATGTAGGGATGTGATGTGATGTAGAGATGTGATGTAGAGATGTGATGTGATGTAGAGATGTGATGTGATGTAGAGATCACCTGATGTAGGGATGTGGTGTAGAGACCTGATGTAGGGATGTGATGTGATGTAGAGATGTGATGTAGAGATGTGATGTGATGTAGAGATGTGATGTGATGTGATGTAGAGATCACCTGATGTAGGGATGTGATGTGGAGATGTGATGTAGAGATGTGATGTGATGTAGAAATGTGATGTAGTGATGTGATGTAGAGATGTGATTTAGAGATGTGATGTAGAGATCACCTGATGTAGAGATGTGATGTAATGTAGAGATGTGATGTGATGTGGAGATGTGATGTAGAGATGTGATGTAGATATGTGATGTGATGTAGAGATGTGATTTAGAGATGTACTGTAGAGATCACCTGATGTAGAGATGTGATGTGATGTAGAGATGTGATGTAGAGATGTGATGTGATGTAGAGATGTGATGTGATATAGAGATGTGATTTAGAGATGTGATGTAGAGATCACCTTATGTAGAGATGTGATGTGATGTAGAGATGTGATTTGATGTGTAGATGTGATGTGATGTAGAGATGTGATTTAGAGATGTGATGTAGAGATCACCTGATGTAGAGATGTGATGTGATGTAGAGATGTGATGTGATGTGGAGATGTGATGTAGAGATGTAATGTGATGTAGAGATGTGATGTAGAGATCACCTGATGTAGGGATGTGGTGTAGACCTAATGTAGAGATGTGATGTAGAGATGTGTGATGTAGAGACCTGATGTAGAGATGTGATGTGGAGATGTGATGTGGAGATGTGATGTGGAGATGTGATGTGATGTGGAGATGTGACGTAAAGATGTGATGTGAAGATGTGATGTAGAGATGTGATGTAGAGATGTGATGTGGAGATGTGATGTGGAGATGTGATGTGATGTAGAGATGTGATGTGATGTGGAGATGTGATGTAGAGATGTGATGTGATGTGATGTAGAGATGTGATGTGATGTGGAGATGTGACTCTGAATGGGATATTCCCTGCATCCCCACATCCCTAATGGTGTGTGGTGTGCTCCTGACTCTCTGCCCCGCCCTCTCTGTTTGTTAGGGTACTCCATGCCCCCCGTGAACCAGCCCCAGCCCAATGCCCCTCTCCAGGTGGACTTTGAGTCGGCGTTCGGCTCCAAAGCAGGCTCCAGTAGCCAGGACTTGGATGGTAAGTCACTCACATGCACACTTCAAAATAACAGTCAGTCGGTCAGTCATCCCCCCGTCTCTCTCTCCCACTCGCTTCCTGTCAGTCTCTTCACTATCCTATCTGAATAAAAGCAAAAGCCTACAAAATATACTTTAAAAACTGTCAGATTGTTGTGAACAATCCATTTTAAACATCTGAAGAGTCTGAAGAGTATCAAACCCAACCCCTCTACACCCTCCAGACCTCGCCAGTGGGATCCTGAAACCCACCATGGTGTCCACTGCCCAAGGCCTCGTCCCCAACATGCCAGAGAAGCTCGTATCTGACGACCTGGACTCCTCCCTTGCCAATCTGGTCGGCAGTGAGTACCAGCCTTCTATCAGACACGACGACCAGTATAATACCACTTCACCCTCTCCCCACAACCAAAACCAATTCACCCTCTCACCACAACCAATACCAGTTCACCCATTCACCATAACCAATACCAATAAGGTTTCTCATCTTTGTGTCTTTCAGGTCTAGGGATTGGAAATGGCACCACGAAAAAGTAAGCAAGACCCCCCTGGACTCGTAAGAGATGACATGTCTGCTTGTGCTGTGGTAACAAAGAGAGGAATTTACAATGGCTGCCGTGTGAATAAGGCGAATGGGAGCTGATGTTACCGTCTTGCCCTCTCCCTACATCTGTCTGCCTCTCTCTCTCTCTCTCTCTCTCTCTCTCTTCTGTCCTCCTCCTCTGCTCTCCCTGTCTCACCCACCCATCACCCATCTCTTTCTTGAATTCCTATTTCTGTTGTGCTTACACACTCTCTCTCTCCTTCTCCCTCTCTCTCATTCTCTTGTTCTTCCTGTCACACTTCCTTTTTATTTCCTTATCCTCTAACTCCTCCTCTCATCCCCTCTCTTATCTCTCCCTTTCTCTCTCTCTCTCTCCTACTACCCCCGTGGTGATATCCACTGGGCTTGGCCGGGGAAAAGCTGGGGAGGGATGAACTGGCAACCCAAAGCCGCTCCCACCACCACATGGAATCCTGTTTCTATGGTAACACACCGGGGAGGCGCGGGGCCTTTAAATATGAATAGCTGAGGGTGCGGATTCAGCTGTCATCTTATTTATTTATCATGTATTTATTATTTATTTATTATTTACTCTGTCTCCTCAGGCCCCCTCTGTCATGGCGTTCCCCGCCACCACCCCCACTGGTATGATGGGTTATGGCATGGTGAGTGAGATAGTTCAAGAACTCTACACACAACACACACTACACATTCATACACACACACACAATGCTACACACCTGTGATGAGCTGCGTTGTGATTGGCTGATAAATTTGTTATGTGCAGCCTCCTCAGATGGGCTCCATGGCGATGATGACCCCGCCCACCATGATGTACTCCCAGCCCGTCATGAGGCCGTCCAACCCGTTTGGCTCCGTATCCAGTGCACAGGTACCTCATACCTTTGTGTGTGTGTGTGTGTGTGTGTGTGTTTCTCTCAGGAAGAAAGAGCGCTTCAGGTTTGCTGTGTTCTAACCCCTCTGACATCGTCCTTCTCCTCAGCCCTTTACTGCCTCCTCTCTCTTCCTGTTACCTGACTCTGTGTATGTGTGCGTGTGTGTGTGTGTGTGTGAGTGTTCCCCTTCTTTTCCTGTGTACGCGTACGTGTGTATATCCCCCTTTCTGCCCTGTGTGTGTGTGTGTGTGTGTGTGTGTGTGTGTGTGTGTGTGTGTGTGTGTGTGTGCTAGCCCTCGGCTGCCTCTAGCCCCTCCAGTCAAAGTCCCCTCCGTGGCCCAGGACAGGATCCCTTTGCACAGCTCTCTCTCAAGGACTTCTTGTAGAGCGTCTCTTAGGTACAGCATGCTCACAGCCCTGTGTGTGCGTGTGTGTGTGTGTGTGTGTGTGTGTGTGTGGAGTTTGTGATTGAATTTCATAGCTATCAGCATGCTCTGCAGAGTCTGCGTGTCTTCCTATAGTCAAGGCCCCTCAGATGTGTGTGTTAAACGCTGCATGTGACAAACGCTGTGCAAAAACAACCTGCCTCTGAACGAGTGACCTCCTGACTCCTGACCCCTGCGTGTCTTGCATGTCCACCCATAACTGCATGTCCTCATCTTGTGCTTCATGTCCACTCTTCTGTTGTGCTCTTAGAGGGCTGTTTCAGCGGGCACAGGAACACATTTCTGTCTTTGAACAGCAACATGAAAAGTGTATGTGTGTGTTTGTTGGTGTCTGTCTGTGTGTTTGTGTGAGAGAAAGAGAGTGAAAGAGAGAGTGTGTGTGTGTGTGTGTGTGTGTGTGTGTGTGTGTGCGTTGGTTTGTGTGTATGTGTGTGTGTGTGTGTGTGTGTGTAAGTGATAGTGAGTGACAATTTTAATTATTTTGTGTTATACCACAAGTTTAGATGATCATTTTAGGAAAGGGGGAACATACACTCTTTCATCTGAGAGTAGGAACATAATGGCTGAAAGCAGCACCAGTCATATTGCACAGACACACATGCACACCACACACACACACACACACACACATTGTGTCTGTAGCATGCTATGACTGCATACACCTGTAGTGCACATTCAGCAATGGAGTGTGTGTGTGTGTGTATGTGTGTGTGCACACATATGTGCGTGAGAAACAGCCATCATGATGTATCTGACTGTGTGTGACCAACTGCCCTTATTGCTCCTGTTAGATGCAGTTCATGTAAGCTGAAGGATGAAGATCTCCTCTGAAGTTGAAACCCCCTGCCCCACCCCCCTCCCCCCTCTCTGCCTGGGCCCTGAAGGAGCTGTACTCGTCACACGATCAAACATCAGAAATAAAACACTCCACACCCCCATCCTGGACGGGAGCTTGTGAGCGCCTGCGTGTGTGTGTGTGTGTGTGTGTGTACCAGAGGAGGAGGAGGAGCCGGCGGTGGTTTTTGTAAAAGGTCTGAGATCACACTCTCTGCTGCTGCATCGCCCCTGGCAACTCTTCATCCTCATCCTCATCCTCATCCACTTAAGACCCTGTGAAGACAGTCATGGATGCCCAGACACTTTGATATTATGTATTTGGAACTCTAGTTTGATGTTTTGTTCTATTTTTGTTTGTTGCCTCCCATCTCTCTCTGACGGACAAGTAAGGTGGTTCCCTTAGTAACTGAAGTTGACACTGAAACGTTACCCCAATTAACCCTGTTTAGTTTTGTCTTCTGACTTGTGTTGACAGTAGACATTTCCTGTGTGCAGTTTCTATTTATTTATGACTCATGGTTTTAAATGGGAGATATATTAAATACCTTTAAATGGAAGGCCCTTGGCGATGGGGCGCACAGTTGCATTATGGAAGGATAGAGTTTTTAAAATAGATTTATAAATTCATACACCTCTTAAGGGAATGATAGCGCACTAAAGTTTTGTGTTTAGCTCAATTCTTTGTAGATCAGAAACTTCACAACCCTGCAGTATCAGGGGGAATAAGAAATTAGAAGAAAATAAAATCAGTCTGTAACCTCTGTAGTCAATACTGTGCCTAGGGTTTTTAAATGGAGTATTTGATTGACTAGCAAAACAAGACTTTTTGTGGACAACTCTAGTGCACAGCAGTGAGAAACCCAGGGAGCATCGGAGTGGTCAGTACTGCCCTGATCTGGCCCCCAGGGGGCTACATTGGGGCTGTATGGGTGTATGGCGCTTATCGGGCCCCTATATAGCCCAGGTCTGACCCCTACATGGGACTGCATTAAGGCTATATAGGTAAATGACCCACATCTGGACCCTGCAGTCCTGATGCGGCACAGACACAGAGGATCCGTGCCAGCTCCGGGCTGTGTGTGTGTGTGTGTGTGTGTCTGCTGCTCTCTGGGTATAACGGTTGTGTTTTGTGTCAAGCGTGCCCAGCCAAGGGTTCTCATAGGCGTGGAAATGGCTGCTGCCTCTCATCTGAATGTGAAGAGTTTCCCTGGACGCCGTCACCGGCGTCTTCTCAGCCCAACTCCCCCGCCCCGACGGCAGCCCGCCACAGGGGGCGCCATTTCTCCGTCGGCAGCTGCTGGCAGAAGAGAGTCTGTTTATGCTGTAAATTTGTTGTAAAAAAAAAGAAGAAACTAAACAGAAGATGACAAGGCGGACAGCTGCTACGGAGTAATGACAAGCACTGTTGATCGGTGCTCTGTGTGGGTGTGTGTGTGTGTGTATGTGTGTGTGTGTGTGTGTGTGTGTGTGTGTGTGTGTGTGTCTCTGTGTGTGTGAATGTGTAAATAAAATGGACTGTTCATTTCACTAGGAGGCAACGAATGGTTTGAAAGCAATCCAATCAGAACTGACTCTACCTGGCTTACAATTTGACTGAATATTTTCTGTGTTGTGTTCACAGATAAATATGTTTTGTTTTATCTATTTAAAAGATATATGCATAAAGTGGTGGACTTCTTTTTCTTCTTTTTCAAATAAAGTGCAGCTTCCACAAGACTGTTCTGTCTGCATTTCTGTCTCGAGCAAACATAATTTAATCTCTCAGGCAATACCTACACTACAGACATCAAGCTGTGTTGCCCTGGGTGCTTGGTAAAAGCTGAGCAAATATTTGTCTGGAAACTTTTAACAGACATGTAGAAAGAAACATGGACTCCATGATTACTTTATAAGGCACTTATGTTATTGCAAACACGGAGGAACTTCAACATTTAAACAGTATAGGTAACTTACTGAGTAACTTATTCACATTCACTAATTCCAGATCAACTATTGGTGCTGGCGGGGCTGGTGTACGTATAAAGTCAGTCACATTCAACACCAATGTACACAAACCTTACACATGTAACACGGACCTTACACATGTTGAAAGATCGGGTGTGTTCCTTTATTTATTTGTAAATAGTTTCAGTCTTTCATACTCACTATGTAGCATTTTCAAGAATCAACATGGTTATGTTTTTGTTTAGTTCTTAAATATATATAATATAGTTGTGAAGGGATGATTGATGTTGGATTTTCTCCTCATATTGAATGTGCCAATGTCAATACTGTTTTAATTCAAGAAACACTGATTGGTCTATAATTACTGTAACATCTTAATTGTGAATGTGGTAGATATAAAACATTTTCTTTGATTCTTTTCTAAATTCTTACAATGTAAGCAATACATAGTTCCATGACATTCACAACTACATAGGCCTAACTTCAGTCACACTATATTTATGTAATTCATTGAAAAATAAACATTGTTTCTTTTATCATTATTCTGCGTTTTTTTTTAGGTATGTCCTAAATAATATGCTAGATGAAAACATGTACCTCAAAACAATGTAAGTAAGTATAAGTATATATACTCTTTTGATCCCGTGAGGGAAATTTGGTCTCTGCATTTATCCCAATCCGTGAATTAGTGAAACACACTCATAGTGAGGTGAAGCACACACTAATCCTGGCGCAGTGAGCTGCCTGCAACAACAGCAGCGCTCGGGGAGCAGTGAGGGGTTAGGTGCCTTGCTCAAGGGCACTTCAGTCATGCCTACTGGTCGGGGTTCGAACCGGCAACCCTCCGGTTACAAGTCTGAAGCACTAACTAGTAGGCCATGGCTGAAATAAGTATGGGCCATCTCTAGGCTTTTCCCCCGAAATCATTCTCTTCCTACTCTAGAGGCCACTGTTCTCACCCAGTTTGGCCTACCATCAAATGCTTGACTTCTTTGGAAAGCTAAGACATAGTAGTTTCAGTAGAGACCATCAGAACTGTGTGATGTACTGACACAGGGCTACAGAGGCTAGAATATAGTTTTTTCTTTCTGCCAGATTGCAAGCATCTCTGAACTGACCACAATTCAGCCCTCTAGGTCACTTGAGTGGACTTAGAAACACAACTGAGCCCTAGCACCAGGTCTTGTGAAGCTTTTTGCAAAAGTAGATCAATATAGAATGAAAAATGAGTACTTTAGAGCATTATTTACCAAGGTATGCTCATGCGTTTTGTAAAATGCTCTATGGAAACTCCCCATATGACTTTTGGTTACCCAAAAGGCATACTGCCAATAAAAGCCTTACTGTCTAGCAACCTCTTGGTGTAGAAGCATAATCTTGGTCAAGGTAACACTCTGAGGTTTCTTGTAGACTATTTGGATTGTCAGGTATTCTGACATAATGACTACACACAATATGGAATAATTAATTACACAAAAGTCTCTATTTTTGCATTTACTTTGTTGGTTCAATGGTTGTGTATAAGATAGACTATACATCTGCACAACTAATATTGGATAAAACAACATAAAGATTCAATCTCTATGGATTCTTGTGAATATTTCAGTACCCAATATGTTGCATCTACTTATTGTGCTGCAGCTACACTGCAGCCAGAGGTCAGGGTAGCACCAAAAGCGGAGGAGGGGGAGAGGGCATTTTTGATTATATTTAATGAAGACATAGTATGATTAATTTGACAATATGGTGCATACAATTGATTTTGAATGGGAGGTGGAGAGGGGGGGGGGTGCCAATGTAGGAACACTGTCCGTTATTAAGGCTATTTCGAATCAAATTTGTTACTATTTCTGTGGCGTCAGTTATGTACAATTAGAGCCTTAATGTGAAAGCGCAGGAGGCATTCTGTGTCTTCTAGAAATGTGTCGCCCCGGGGCCCATTGAACCTATTTTGACATTTCATGCAGACGTGCAACTTCCAAGGAGTCCCCAAAGTTGCTCATCACCTGTCATACCTTTAGCAGACGCCCTTCATTTCAGAATTACAGCCTGCCATCTTATGGTGTCACTCCTGGTTTACATCATGTTAAACATAAACAACCAAAAGGTTTAACTTGGTCCTTAAGGGGATGGATTTTCCTCGGTGAGAAAGAATGCGCTTCTGAGGTGGAGCTGTAGCTAGTGCATCAGTAGGTCGCAGCAAATTTAGTCTTCTTCAGGCACCTGTGTTGAAACTGCCACTAATGTGCTTGTAGTTCCTAAATGCGCATTCCTAAACCGGAGTTAAACATCGTTTGATTTAACTAAAGGATTTCAAGACTGGAGAATCCCCACGCATGCATACTCTTGGTAAGTGTAACGTCCAGTTTAGCCAGCCAGTAGGACGTGTTAAGGAAGGATTTTAATTGGTGATAAAGATGTCATGTCAGGCTAGGCTACGAGAGGATGCTTCATCCTGCTCGGATTACACTAATCCTACTCCAGTGGTATGTCGTATGTTTGTTTTTTTAACAACTAGGCCTATGTGTGTAAATTTGTTTTTATTTTTTTGGATAAAAGCTGTATGTCGGGATGGTTTGGTTACAGTCCAAATGTAATGCAGATGTAAATGCTCTGCCTTTATTTAATTCAGAATTAAATGTCAAGATTGCTACCCCTCCTCTACAACTGAAAAGTCCACAGCTCAATAGGTACTGTTAACAAAACTGTTTTTAAGGCCAAAAGTAGACTCCGCGGAACAAACGCAATTACCTCATTACAAAAATGTAATTACTGACTGGTTATGTAAAGACTGGCTAACGCCTATAAACTCTGAATGGTTCTTGTGACTGGCCATTCTTCTTGATTTCACCGATTTACCACATTTGGTGCATCTCTTGTATTTGAGCGTTTTTTGAGTGCATGATGTGGTTCATAGATTTATTGACAATGATACCTTCTTTTCGTGCAGTGGCTTAACTCAATTTGAGTCTAATCTAATCGACTAATAATAACAAAATCACTGTTCAGGAGTCATAGGCATAGATACAAGCATAAAACAACAGAAGAGGACTATCTTACTGTATAAAGACAAACTACCAGATCAATAGTTTTAGCTGAACTCCCTGCTCACCTGTTCAAAAAAAGACTTAATGTTCCAAAGGTTTTGTGTTAGTAGTGAAAGGCAGAGGGGGGCATAGAGAAATGTTATTGTGGGTGGGAAACCCATTACAAGGTTAAACTAATTACAGTGAGAGAAACCGAGCTCTGGCAGAGGAGCCTTCCACTCTACAGTCAATAATGTTGGGGTGCAAACGTCACACAACCTCTGACTTGCTTGATGTTGTGGTTAGCTGAATCTTGTGAAGTCTTCTGCTCTGTCCATATAAGGAGGGCTTGGCTATGTGCTAGAGTATGTGTCAGGGCCAATCGGTACTAGGGAGTCTGCTTTATCATCATAAACAAACACAGCTCATTAAGTCAATGTGGTTGTTCCTAGTGACTACTACAAACCTAGTTGTGAAAACACTGGCTGAACTCCACTGTAAATATAATGATGTTCATAAATTTCAATATATATTGGTTCAGTTCTGTCAAACTACTATTTCAATTGGGAAAAATTATGATTTATAGATAACCTATACAGATTACAAATGCATGTTAATGGGTGTATTAAAGGTGAAAGGCTCAGAAAGGGTATCAGACTTTCTCATATGAAGCAAAGTCTGTTGCATTTGAAAGTATTTTTGAGTGAGCATGTGCAGCATGGGCAAAGCAGCCGTTTGAGAGTGTATGGTGGTGTGTGTGTTTTTTTTAAGTGCAGCCCTGTGATGCAGCTCCTCCATCCTCTCATCTGCCGCCTGCACGGTCACATGCTCTCCCTAATCACTGCACGCTCCTCTGGAGTCTGTCTGGTCTGCTCTGGAGGCCGGCATTAATGTGATTCGCTGACCCACTGACTAGCTTGCTTTCATCTTATTAGATTCTCGATTCACACAGGACTTATTCCTGCCCCTGTCCACATCTCTGGCCCCGGCTCACAACAGCAGCACTGCGCTGCACTACGCTGCTCTGCTGTCTCGGAACTGCCCTGAGTACACACAGTTTCAGCAGTTTGCTGAGGAGTATCCTGCAGGAGCACTTGGGTGGCTCCCTCCCATTTCTTTAACACTGCGCTGGTCTAGTCTAGTCTTGGAGTCTCTGAGTCTCTCTGAGTGTCTGTTTCTCTGCGTCTTTGCGCCAAGGTGCTCCAGGTGTTTCTGTGGCTGTCACCTGCCTTTACACCAGCAGAAAGAGCCAGCCAGAATGAGAAGAGGACCACCACACTCTGTGCAGGTAAACAACACAACAGGCACCTGTTTACTAATGACATTGAAGTTTGTTTTGCTTAATGTCACAAGGGGGTTCTAATGTGATGATACATCGATTGAACACTTTTATTTGAAATGTGTCACATCAATATGTCTGATCAGTAGTCAGGTTAGTCCTAATGGCCCTGAAAAGAGCAGGAAGTGATGAACATTGTGAAGTTCTGGGCAGGCAGTTTTATTGTACCTGAAATAAAGTGCTTTGTTTATAAACTAACAACAAATGTGTTTCCACAGCTGTGACTCTGAGGAGCCTTTGGACCAGCGGGGCCGTGGTCACACATGTTTGTGGGGACAAAGCGGTTTTGGGGACGCAGGACTTATCAGGGACGCAGGACTTTTTTGGGGGATTGTGGGGACCTTGAGGACGCCTTAAGGACGCAAGAGCTGCCACCATGATCGACCTGAGTCACCTGACGGAGGAGGAGCAGGGGGTCATCATGACCGTCCTGAAGAGGGACGCAGAGCTGAAGAAAGCTGAGGAAGAGCGCATCAAGTATACCTGGCCTCACACCTACCTTCACACCTGCACTCACACCTGCCTTCACACCTGTCTGCACTGTGTTATGTGTTTTGACGTCTGCTCATCTTCTGCTCCGGGCTGTTTGCTTGCACCTCCTCTCTATTCACACATAAACCAGATATTAGGGAAGGGTTAGCGCTGACTGCATGCATGCTAATATAGCAGTCTCTTATGGTGAACCATGCCTGCATGCCTTATTGAGAGGGTTAGCTTTTATTCCAGACGTCTGTCTGAGTTTGTGCTGATGGCTCATGGCCAAGATGTTTCTCTTTTCCCTATGACTCACTTGTTGAAATTCTTCAGAAATCTTCTCTGTAGTGACTCTTCACTTTGTTGAATCAGGAGAGTTTAGTGTGTGTAGTGTTTCATTTACTGCGTGATACTTGGTGTTCCTGCTCTTTCATGAGTCGTGTTATTATTGTTCAGTCTTTATTGAGTTCTTGTCTCAACTGCTGCTGCCTATGTGTGTGTGTGTGTGTGTGTGTGTGTGTGTGTGTGTGAGTGTGTGTGAGAGAGAGAGCGAGTGTAAACAGCAGCCTGTAACTGCAGCGTTTGTCCTGCTCTAATCTGATAAAGGGCACATCGGACATCTCCGACTGGCCAGCGATCGCTCTAGTGTGACCTGCTATTAGATTAAGTGCTAAGTGCTTCTTAACAGGTCATCATGGGAAATACCAGTTTTGGTGATTGGCCACATTCAGAGAGCAAGGGGAAGAAGAGTCAGGACTGGCCTCTACTGGTCCAGTTCATTCAAGACCACAGCCTCTTTATTCCATTAGCGATCATTCTGTGAAGAGATTTGGTTTTGCTCCTGGATTCATCACGTAAATCATATTGCACTGTGTCGTGCCCCTAATTTCTTTGTGAATAAATTCAGTATATCCTCTTCTTAACTCTTGGGTTAGTACATACTCTCTGCTATGAGTTGTTGGGTAACACATCTTGTGTGTGTGTGTATGTGTATGTGTGTGTGTGTGTGTGTGTGTGTGTGTGTGCATATGCGCGGCTGATCTCCCAGCAGGCCTGGCTGCACAGCTGGCTCGTCTATAAGGGGATTAGGTTCGCTGTGCTGGAATAATGGCCGCCACGGCACGCCCCTCTCATGACCGGGGTTCTTTCCACCGCACCAGAGTGGGTAATGGTGGGCACATGACCCTCATTATGTGAGCCCAGCGCAGGGTGAGCGAGCGCTCCGGCTTCGCAGGAGCTGCTGTTTGTTCAGGGCCTCGGGTGGCCTCTGACATCACATCACATACTGTACATCACACAGAATCAACTGCTCTGACATCACATACATCACACAGACACAACTCCTCCAACATCACACAAATCACACCAACTCAACTCATGCCAGAGAAGGGAGTCCTATGTGTCATCTACGCGGGCCATTTTATAGAAATCTGTTCCTAAATTCCTAGATTTCCCTTGCGATAGATAAAGTCTAAGCATCCGTCTATTGATCTATGTTTTTAGATGGTGATACGAAAGCCAGTGTGTTATTGACAAATGTCTTGTTTTTCATTGGATAATTAAAAAGGCCTTATTTGTAGTGAAGGTGTCTGTGTAACACTTCGCTCAAACAACTGTTTCTCAGGTTGTGGCGTGTCAATGTCGCACTGGGCTTTGTTTGCACTGGGCATTGTGTTTCAGTGGATACCACATAATCCTCCCTCACAGAAGCATAACCGATCAGCTTTCATGGGCATGCAGAGCAAAGGGAGGAGACTGGCTTCAGATGGGTTTCTTCACACAAGGACATGGGCACAGAGCCGTATGATCAAACACAATCTTTAGAGAAGGTGTTAGACTCAAAGGCCTGGGTGTTCTCGGCTTGCGGCAGTGATGGAGAAAAGAATCTTTGTCAGGCTCTTTCATATTAAATAGCTAATTGGCTAAGTTAGTTTGTGTTGGATGGAATGTATGGTATTTGTCCTGAAATCCCCCTTTGTCACAGATGATTTTTTTTTATGGCTTTTAATTTTGGTAAACAGGAGTCTGTATGAAAGGAACACCCACTCAGGTTCACACACACTGATTCTCACACTCTCTTACACACATATTCACACACAGACACACACACACACACACACACACACACACACACACACATACTCACACACTCACATGATCCACCTGATTCAGTCTAAGTGCATTTGTCATGTGGGTCCTAAGTGATGTCGGTGTCCCAGAGTTCCTTTGTTGTTATGCTGCAGGCAGCTCCAGTCTCTGCTGATCGAGGAGAACAAGCTCAAGTACATGACGGGCGAGTGGTTCTACGAGGTGAAGTCCCAGCGGCACCAGGACCGCATCCACGGGTCCGAGATCATCTGGGCCTCCATGAGGCAGAAGAAACAAGGTGAACATCAGAAGCGTAGCAGAACCAAAGCAGTGGCATATTTTGGTGCCCATAATTGAAGTCAAGATAGCGGGCACCAGGGGGCGCTATGTGTTGGGGTCCATTTAAATTTTTGATTACTATATGACGCCAAGTTTCATGTTTCAAGTTTTCTGGTAAAAGTCTGGCCTTAGCCGCTGTACCAGGGCCCATCGGAACCAAAGCACAGCCTATCATAACCAAAGCATAACATAGCAGAACCAAACCACAGCCTAGCAGAGCCAAAGCACAGTCTAGAACCATAACAGGGCCCATCAGAACCAAAGCAGGGCCCATCAGAACCTAACCAGGGTCCATCCAAGTACAGCCTAGCAGAATCAAGGGCCAATGTGCATTTGCTTAAAGGGGAACTATGCAGTTTTAGCTAATTTACCTTAACTACAGCTTCGGAGTCATTGATATGGTTATATGACTTTTTTGGGGTTGAATGGTGGCTGTCTCGCTTCCCCCTAGCGCCTGTGAGCGGAAAAAACACCCTTGCAACTTTGGGCCGGCGGGCCGACGGCCTCAGAGACAGGAAGTCTCGCAGCCACGCGATGTAACAAATTGCTTTACTGCGCTACACACATACACACCAGGCACTGGCTAGAACAAGGCAGCTGGAGTTTCTCAGATATTTGTCATGACAGAGCCAGTGGAAAGAAGCAGGAAGCAAGTAAACCGTCATCAGAGGAACAGGGAAACGGCAGACTGACAGATTGAAGAGCGTTGTAAAACATATACTCTGAAGCTGTAGGGGGAGCTCTGCAGAGAAACCTGCAGAAAAACTGCTTAGTTTCTCTTTAAAGAGTAGTCGTGTTACTAACCTCCATGATAAACAAGGGTGTGAGAGAAAGAGAAAAGAGAATAATTTAAAAAAACTCTGACTTACAGTAATGATATTCTCTCTATCATTCAAAAAGATTAACGCTTTGACACTGTATAATTTCATTATATTTTCTCCATGATGTAAGAACAGTGCTTGCATAGACCAGCAGCTTCTCTAAAGTATGTCTCTTTCTCACACAGATTCACAGCTCATAATGCCTCTTTGAAGTTTGTGTTCTCTGAGATGTGTCTGTGTTCTTTGAAGTATGTGTCTAATAAAGTGTGTGTGTTCTGTGGTGTGAGTTCTGAAGTGTGTATGTTCTCTTAAATGTGTGTGTTCCCCACACAGATTTCACCAGGAGTCTGGAGAGACCCAGGCGTGGCAGTGGGATTGATGGTGCCATGGCCACATTGAAACCTTACTCGCAGCAGCGTATCGAAGCCCAGGAGCAGAGGGACAGGTGAGACTTACCTGACTCCATCCCCACCTGCCTCCCACCCACACCTACCATGTTTCACCTGTGGGTAACACCTGCATACAATCACACCTAAATCTAACCCCCGCCCCCCAACCAGAACCTCTACGAGTACATCTGCCCTCACAACCGATAGTACGGAAATATATCAGATATTTAAATCTGAGCACACAGATGGATACTCAAGTCATATCAAGTTATTATATTACAAGTCGCAATATGGTCTTCATTAAACATATGAGCATATTATACACAGAACATGAAGAGTATTCCCCACCCCAAACACAAACACATGCTTGTGTGGGCTTCCATCTCAGGTGAATGGGTGTGTGTGGAAGAATCTTCAGCATGCAAGGGTAATGCTTTTGCATGTTTGCCATATGCTGGTTATGCTCCTGGACTGTTTGGCCTTATTATCTCTGAGTGTGTGTGTGTGTGTGTGTGTGTGTGTGTGTGTGTGTGTGTGTTGTGTGCCTTTAAGGTGTGGAAGTCTTATGACTTCAGGTAGTAGATGACTCCCACTAAGTCAACAAAGGCGTTTCACAGGCGTCTCTCTGTGTGTGTGTGTGTGTGTGTGTGTGTGTGTGTGTCACATCCTCTCTGAGCGTGGCCACAAGAGGGCTGGCCAGCCCCAGAAATAAACACACTCACTGTCCCCAGAACTCCGGCTACTGCGGCTTATCTAATGAAACACGGCTCTGTTTGACCTTCTCCATTCAATCTCCATAGGAGTCTATAAAAAATATTTTTTATTAAATTTAAATCTATTCAGGTGTGTTAACTGTTAATATGCTGTCAAGGTGACCATATAAAGTGGTGTCAGAAGAATGACAAGTCAGTCAAACTGTGTTGAGGTATTGTACTACCTGCTTTGTCAACATGGTGGACGTGGGAATGTCATCTTTGTCAGAACTCCTGTCAAAATACTTGATTATATGATTTACATATACACAGGAAAAGTGAGAGTCTGCCTTCAGAGGCTCGACAGGAATCCCTGAGGCTGGCTATGCGCTCCCCCAAGGTGCAGTGACCGGACATTGAAACACAAATATTTACTCCCAGATCACTCAGAGCACTTAAAACACCTTTTACAGTATGCCTCATAGATTACCTCCCATATGTAGTGACACCTTTCTATATTGTGGTTTTGATAGATGTTTGCTTTACAGAGTATTACATCATGTTTTGTTTGAACTGTGCTCATGCATAGTCTCTGTTTTCTGTCCGTTTGTAGCTGAGGCATAACCCATTTAATAATGTACAAGTGGAGTTTGATACAGAGAAGCTTCACCCTCAGCTGTCCAATGGGACCCAGGGTTCCAGCAAAACACAGGAGAGAGGTGAGGAGTAGTCTTTGAAACTTGCAACACACACTCTGTGTGGCTTCTGTGTGTGTGTGTGTGTGTGTGTGTGTGTGTGTGTGTGCGCGATACACTCATGGCCTTTGTTACTGAACGGCTATGTTGTCTCCCTGTAGAGATTCCCTCTTCTCAGAGAGAGCTGCTCAGGGAGGTGAAAGTTGAGGAACCTGAGGTACCAGCGAAGCGGCCGGCCCCAGTGCCGAGGAAGAGAACTAAGCTGCCCAGAACAACGAGCTCAGGCACAGACAGCACCAGGTCAGGGGTCACGAGCCCCACGACCTCTATGACCTCTACGACCCGCGGCATCCTGAAGCCGGCCTCCAGCTGCAGCTCTGTCGACTCCCACCAGAGGGAGCCTTCGGGGGTGGAGGTGGTACAGGAGAGGGAACCTGGGGAGGTGCAGAGGAGGGAGGAGGAGAGAGAGGAAGTGATGCGGGTTGAGAGGAGAGATGAGGGGAAACGGCACTTTGTACCAGTGTCAGCTGAAGACAGTCCAGAGGAACGGCGGACATCAGAGGTGATGACCCAGCAGCACATCTCAAGGGCAGAGGAAGTTCAGCAGAGAGAGACCACCTCAAGGTCACATGATGGTCACCTGAGAGAGGCCACCTCAAGGTCAAATGCAGCTCAGCAGGAGAAAGCCACTTCAAGGTCAGTTGAAGATCATATGAGAGAGACCCCGCCTCAGATGAGCTGGCCCAAAACTGATGTTTCCCGAGGCTTGGGCCTCTCGGTGTTCACGCGCCCAGAGGACTGGAAGCCATCTTTGGGCAAAGCACAGCCTCTCTCCACCTCCCCCGGCTCCAGCGGGTCCAGGACTGTATGGCCGCCCAACCCAGACCAGCTGCCTCGAGAAAAAGCTGCCCCCCAGATCACACAGCACAAGTGGAGAGAGTCCAGCGCTGAGAGGCCACAGCTGATAAAAGACAACCAAGACCTCCGAGCAAAGGATACCAACACAGACTTACTCAAGACTACAGAAGGTAGGAATGTTTCCGTAGGGCCTAATGAGACTGAATACAAATATTAATTTCACATCACTGAATCAACTTGCCTGTTAGCAGTCAGACAGGGTATATGGTTTAAGTTTAAGATGATGTCTGTTCGAGCATGCTGTTTTTTGTACTATTTATAACCCGCAAAAGCGTCAAATACAGATTTACAGTTTTGCAGTTTTGTCATCTCCAGCAGGAGAGTCCATGACTACTTGTATACTTAAATCTGCTTTGTAAATAATTTATTTATTTTGTTTTGCAGGTACAATGCAGGAATCAAAGAGGACTCTCCTTCTGTCTACACTAGATGTGGTGGAGAAGCCAGCTGACACTGATAGATCCAAATCCCCTGTTGCCCCGGCCTCAAAGACCTCTAAGCTCACAGAGGAGGAGGGGGACTCCATTGCCAAGGTGCTGGAGTGGTTTAACAGGAGCACCGACAGCAGCAACAGGCAGGACACAGACTCCATTCAGGACCTGGAGGACACCAAGGACGACATCACAGACTCAGAGGAGGAGGCCAAAGCAACGGTGATCACGCCAGCGGCAAACGTTTACACCATCATCCCCCGGCAGGAGAAGCCCAAGGAGAAGAAGAAGCTGTTCCCAGATGATATCTGCTGGGTGGGTGAGCAGAGCGCGGACCTCTCTGATGAGGCTCCAGAGCAGAGGGACGCCCGGAGAGAGAGCCCCGCCATCACAGTCCGCCCCTTTCAGCCGGGCATCAGCAGGGATGGCTCCTACCAGCTCCAACCATCTGCAAACGCTGTGTTCACACCAGAGACTACCTACCAAACACAACACTCCGGCCAATCCCCACCCCAGACAGAGACTAGCTACCAGCCTCAACGTTTCACCCAATCACCACTCCAAACAGAAACCACATACCAATCCAAACACTCAATCCAATCCCCACTTCAAACAGAGACTAGCTACCAATCCAAACGCTCAATCCAGTCACCACTCCAAACAGAGACCACCTACCAATCCAAATCATCAGTCCAATCAGCACTCCAAAAAGAGACTAGCTACCAATCAAAGCGCTCCATTCAGTCACCAATCCAACCAGAGACAAGCTACCAACCACAATATTCCACCCAATCTCCACTCCACACAGAGACCAATTACCAATCAAAATCTTCCATCCAATCACCACTCCAAAAAGAGACCAGCTACCAATCAAAACGCTCAATTCAGTCACCACTCCAAACAGAGACCACCCACCAATCCCAACGCTCCAGCCAATCACCATTCCAAACTGAGACCACCTACCACTCCCAACGCTCCATCCAATCCCCACTTCAAAGAGAAATAACCATAGAAACAAACAGAACAACATACCAATCCAAACATCCCGTCCAGTCTGCAGTTAAAACAGAAACGACTTACCAGCCGCAACGTCCAGTCAGTTCTATGCCCAACAAAGAGGCAACAATCCAGGCCCATCCTCCAGTCCACTCAGTGCTCAAGACAGAAACAGCCTTCAAAGCCCAGCAGTACAGGCCTGAGGCACAGAAGCAGGGTCCTCCCAGACTAGAAGAGGTTCCTGTTCCAAGGGGACCCAAGGCAGAAGCTGGAGGTAACACCCGTCAGGACAGCCAGGACGAGAGACCGAAAATCGCCAACTTGAAGTCTTTCTGGGAGAGGGGCACCAGCGGCCCGAAGATCCTGATCAGCAGAACACACTTAAACACGGACAAGAAAACGATGCCTAGTCAACAGATGGACCTTGGACAGACTGGCAGAGATCAAATTGAAGAACCACTGAAGTCTGTCCAGAATTTTGAAATTAGGTCCATGAGCACCTCCTTAAATCCCCGCAATGAGGAGAAACCACAGAGGAAGCAGATTGTGGAAATAAATGAGCGAGGAGTTGAAGTCACACCAATTGAACAAAAGTATATGAATGTAAAGGTTGAGGATGAGAAGGTTCCAGAAAGTTTATCTTCTACTCAGAGGAGTGATACATTTGAGGGAAGCAGTCACATTCAGAAAGATGTTACTTCCTCAGAGGTGAAGACACCCCCATTTTCTCTCCATACCAGCCGATTTGCAAGGAGGGTGAGTGAAGAGGCCATGAAGTACTCCCGTATCCCTTTCAGTGAAGACGCCACAAAGTACTCCCATGCCCCTGCAAGTGGGGACACCATGAAGTACTCGCATGCCCCCACAAGTGAAGATGCCATGAACTACCCCCGTCCCCCTATGAGTGAAGACGGCATGAAAAACTCCCGTACCCCCGTAAGTGGAGATGCCATTAAGAACTCCTCTCCTACTCCCACAGCCCGTCCAGAAGCAGTTCAGAAAGCTGAAGAACGTGAGGAGGAGACGCCACCTGGATCGAGATCTCTGTCGAGAACAAGCACCCCGGTTCTTCCCTCAAGTCCAGTGTTGCCGGCCAAGCAGAACACCCAGCATTTAGAGAACCGGAGAGAGAGGTTAAGGCAGCTCAAGTCTTTCTGGGAGAGTGAAGTAGGTGGACCCAAACTCTACAGTGGCCGATCAAGAGACGCAGAGAGCAAGTCGAACCGGCCCTCAGGCTCCTCCTCTCTGAATAAAAGGTTCACCAAGTCTGCTTTTGATCTCAGGTCTATGGGCCTCAGTTCCAACGATGACTTTGATGACGCCTCAGGAGAGCACAGCTTTTCCGGTTCCACTATGAAAGACAAGGCTGAGAAACCCGCCCTGGCAGACACCAACTTCAAGAGTCTCAAAAACTTCTGGTCAGGATCTCACTCAGTGCAAACTAGACCAAAGTCCCCAACGTCCAAGGACAGACTCCAAGGATCCAAAAGTCCCCCAGCAAAGCCTCACGAAATGAGTGGAGCTCCACGGGCGGCTTCCCCACAGCAGTGGAAGCCCAACTCCAACCCAACTTCCTCCTACCGAGGGTCAGACGAGATGTCAGATAAGTCCCATGGGAGGCCCAGGGAGGAGAGCTGGCACAGCAAAGCATCTTCAGCCAATCGAGAGGAGCACCCCTCCTCCCCCTCACTGAAGAGCCGACACAAAAGCAGGGATGAAGGCGGCACCAGCAACCGAAGGGCCTCAGTAGACAGCAGATCAGGCAAGGCCAGCCACAGAACCACCAGTGTGGAACCGGAGCAGAATCGAAAGACAGCACCTCAACATCAGTCCCGCCGGAACTCGGAGCAGGTCTCCCTCAACAGTGCACTGGGCCTGAAGAACCGATCGGGCCAGCCGCCACGCAGAACCAGCACAGGAAACCTGAATGAGAGAGCCGGCAGTATGCGCAGGGCTACCAGCATGTACTCCCTGGCTGTCAGGGAGGACGAGGAGCAGACCTCACCCAAGCCCTCTAAGAGGAGTCAAGAGCTCAGCTCTGCAAAGCCCAAGAAGATGCCAGAGTTTGGCCTGAGCTTTGCTAAGAAGGCGTCTGAGGTGGGGAGGAGCAGAGAGAAGCTGAATGAGAGGCGACCATCAAATGAGAGGCGGCCATCGCGGACGTACGAGGACACCGAGTGGCAGCCGCTGGCACGCTCCTTCATCCCGCGGGACTACCAGCACTACTTGGGCATCCCCGAGAGGACGGGCACGTGCCCGGCAGCACCGGCCCCAGAGCCGCAGGAGGAGCTGTGCACATCCTTCTCCGACCAACCGGGCTGTGAGTGGAGCCACAGCGGCTGTCCAGTTCGGTCCAGCACACCTGTCGGGACAGAGGACCTGGGCGGGAGGAGGGGCAGTCTGGGGCCACGCCCCATGTACAGTGTGCCACCCAATGAGGAGTTCAACCAGGAGTCACCAAGGAGCAGCGCCTCAGAGAGCTGGACGTCCTCACGGAAAAACTCCAAGTGTAAGAGTTTCCTTTTTCTAGGTCATTTTACACTGTAGGACACTTTACACTGTAGGTCACTTCACACTGTAACTGTATGACACTTTACATTGTAGGTCACTCCACACTGTAACTGTAGGACACTTTACATTGTAAGACACTTTACACTGTAGGATTTTACACTGTAGGACATTTTACACTTTAGGTCACTTCCCAAATAATACATTTAATGAGATATACAAAGAATAAAGCTATACTTTATTCAAAATACCCCAACATTGTTTATCACCACAAATAGGCATTGTTTGTAACTGTTAAAATACACACACACACACACACACACACACACACACACGCACGCATGCACGCACGCACGCAAACACACAAAAAACAGGTTTGAGTTGTGTACTTTGTTATGCGTATGTAATGTATACGGTATAAAAGCACCACCGCTTGTTTTTGTCTAACTGGTGCAAAATAGGTGACTAACACTCCACATTCCCTGAATTTTCATTGAAAACAGACAACAAGCTTCTCGTGTTCTTATTGAAGTCACACGGGAAGAATAAATCCAGATTAAAGTTCCTCTATTCAGTGGTGTCATATGCCTCTTTTACCCTTTATGCCTTGTCCTCGTCTGCTCCCTGGGAGTTCTTGTGGTCATGGGCTTATGTCTGTTATTTATTTGTTTGTTTGTTTGTTGATGTTTCCTAACCTCGTCTCCCAGGTGAGGAGGAGCTTGATGGCCCAGTTCAAAAGGCCCTTAGGAGGGCAGCGATCCGACCTACCTTCACCAAGAGCCTGGAGGACATCACCGCGGCAACAGGTGAGACGGAAGGATTGAAAAGATTGTATAGAAATGTTTGCATAGATGGGCTGAGTGGTCAGCCACATAAATTCCAGTGAGCCGTCACAACAGACATAGACACACAATCACACACACACACACACACCACTACTGAAGTATTATCTCCGCCTTCCGGAGCCTGCTTTGATGGTATCTCCTGGCTTTGTCAAGCATTTGTGTGAGTGTTATTGTGTGGCCGATAATAAAGCACTCAGGTATCCGGCACACCTGTATGGTTTGGGTGTCGTGTGAATCCCATGTGTTTCCCCCCGCAGGGCCAGAGAGGGAAAGTGAGAAGGCCAGCATCTTCATGCACAGCAGTGGCGATGGTAAACACACACACACTCCTTTCTACACACACACACGCACACACACACACACAAACACACACACACACACTTCTTTCCCATTAGCACCAGGCCTCAGTCCCTGCACACATGCACAATGCACACATGTCCCATTAGCACTTTATGATGAGTACACAAGCAGCTGAGAGTGAGGAGCCTTCAGAGCTTTCTCTCTTTCTGTGTCTTTCTCTCTCTCTCTCACACACACACACACACACACACACACACACACACACACACACACCAAACCAAATACCATTCTACAGGCATGACCACCATAATCATAAGCCTAGTTCATTGTTTCCTCCATCTCTTCCTCTTCCTCCTCCTTATCATCATCTCCTTGCCCCTCCTCTTCTTCCTCCCTCTCCTCCTCCGCTTCCCCCTTAATTTCCTCCTCTTCCTCCCCATCCTCCTCTTCATCCTCCATTCCCTCCATTCCCTCCTCCTCCAACTCGTCCTCCTCCTTCTTCATTCCCATCTCCTCCTACTCCTCCTCTTCCTCAGCCTCCCCGTCCACCTCCACCCTGACCTCCTCCTTCTCAGAGCCGGAGCACCTGAGGAAGATGAGCAAGTCAGTGCCCTCGTTCCTGCAGGAGGATGTACGTTCACCTGATCCCCAGCTGCTCTGATGCACAGTGAGGCCTCTGTGCCACAGGAGTGTGTGTGTGTGTGTGTGTGTGTGTGTGTGTGTGTCTGTGCCACAGGAGTGTGTGTGTGTGTGTGTGTGGGTGTGTTTGAGTGTCTGTGCCACAGGAGTGTGTGTGTGTGTGTGTGTGGGTGTGTGTGGGTGAGTGTCTGTGCCACAGGAGTGTGTGTTTGTGTGTGTGTGTGTGTGTGTGTGTGTGTGTGTGTATGTACATGTGTGTATTGTAAAAGTGTGTGTGGGCTGTAGCATATGTGTGTGTGATTTCTTGTCCAGGCTTCAGATGACAGTAATTCAGTGGAGAGCAGTTTAAGTGGGCGGCGGCCTCACAGAGTGGGCGTGTCCTTCACTAACCTCAGCGGTTCCTCTGGCATGGCGTCTGTCTCGTCCGTATGTCTGCATGAGCACCCGCACCCCTCCCACTTTCAGTCACGCTGTCACACTCTACTACTAACACTACTCACAAACATACACCCCTCACGCACCGAGTTTAACAGTCATGGCACCACACACCAATAATAACACTACTCTCACACACCCCTCTCTGCTCCGAGTTCAGCACTCATACACACACACACCTCACTGCTCAAAATTAACACTCATGCTGCAATACAGCACTAATCCCACACACTCACCCCACTGTTTGAGTTTAACACTGTAACTGCCACACCCCCGTGCACCACTAATACCTCTGATACCCCCTCATACCCCAGCTCACCACTAATACCTCTGATACCCCCCTCATACCCCAGCTCACCACTAATACCTCTGATACCCCCCCATACCCCAGCGCACCCCTGATACTCTGACTGGAGTAATCCCCTCTGTCAGCTTAGAGTTCAACCCTGACAGGCCTTAAATATTAACAGAAATATTTAAAAAAAATTTTTTTTTTTTTAAATGAAGCTACTGGCAATTCCATGCAAAACTGTTACGTCCATAACACCAACTATTGTAAATGCCATGGTATTTGTATGATGCGAATGATTGTGTGAATAGTTTTTCATATAAGTTCTACAACCAAGAAGAGCGAACGCTCAAATTTCAAGTAATCGTCATTCACATCATACCAATACCATGGCATTGTGTTGGCGTTATGGACGTGACCGTTTTGTGTGGAATTGCCCTACTTGACTGTGGTCTTTCCATACGTTACCAGAGTGCTTTTCCCTGGCAGGTAAGCGGGAGTATTATAAGCGTGAACAGCGGTGACTATGGTGGAGTTGAAGTCCAGGGTACCATCCAGTTCACACTCAACTACGTGCAGAAGCTGAAGGAGTTCCACATCTTCGTGGTGCAGTGCAAGAACCTGGCCGTCGTCGATTCCAAGAGGAACCGCTCCGATCCGTAATTGTTACTTTTCTTGCTTTTATACCACAGTAATAAACAGGTAAATTGAGTGCAAAAAAATAACAAGTTCTTCGCAATGCCCTGCTCAGATACGTGAAGAGTTATCTCATACCTGACAAAGCTGGCCTGGGCAAACGAAAGACGTCTGTGAAGAAGAAGACGGTTAACCCCATGTTCAATGAGATTCTTCGGGTGAGAAATTAAGTGAGAGGAGTCAAACTCCTCAACCCCCCCCAACACACAAACAAGATATGATGAAGAGATTAAATAACTCCTTACCTGTCTCTCCCCTGCAGTATCGGGTCCGAATAGATTACCTGAAGAGCCAGGTGCTCAACCTGTCGGTGTGGCACCATGACACATTTGGGAAGAACAGCTTCTTAGGTGAGGTGGAGATGGACCTGTCTGTGTGGGACTTCAACAACACCCAGATGAACTACATGTCCCTCAAAGCCAGGGTGAGATCAACACAAAGAGCTCTTCCTGCTTTAACTTCATGGATGCAGTGAATGTTCAATAACAATGTCACTAATGTTGACTAATAGCGAAATTTACTTTGTTACATGTGTACTATTTTGTCCCATTATCCTAATGTTGTTACATTATGTTAATGCATTTATGACAGTTTGGATCTTTTGGTTTAGGTGTTTGGGCAGTAATTCTGATTCTATTTTAATTTTAGAGTACCTAAACTGCCAAGGGACATTTTTAAAAACATGAGGAAATAACTCATATGGACATGCTATTCCTTCTATTTTAAAGAGTGTCACTTTTCAAAAAAAGTAAAAGTGAAATGTTTTTTGTGTAGACGACATCCAGCACCCATCCAACAGAGTACAGAGGGGAGATGAGACTGGCCATTCGCTACCTGCCCCAGATGTCCTACTGTAAGATACTTACACACACACACCAATTATCAGATGTCCTACTGTAAGATACTTATATACACACCAATTATCCGATGTCCTACTATAAGGGTCTTATACACACACCAATTATCAGATGTCCTACTATAAGGGTCTTATACACACACCAATTATCAGATGTCCTACTTATAAGGGTCTTATACACACACCAATTATCAGATGTCCTAAGGGTCTTATACACACACCAATTATCAGATGTCCTACTACACTATAAGACTGACACCACACAGAAAGGCCTAATATCACAAAGCATCATTCATTGCCACCTGTGGCAGGTTAGGGCCGACCCCAACCCTGGTATCAGCTGTCATAAGGACCGCCTGCCTCTACCAGCTGTATCATGGCTCTTGTCTGTGGCCCAACCGCCTTAATGAAAGTACCGAGTGGTCCCTCGGTACCACAGCCTCTGATAATGGAGCACAGCTGTGAACGTATTGTATGCAGTGCGGTAGGTCAGACAGCTTCCATGACTTCCTTTCTGTCTTTCAGCCAAGACGCCCTCGAACTCTGGTGAAGTTCACATCTGGGTGAAAGACTGCAAGAATCTCCCACTTGTCCATGGAGCAACTATTGACCCCTACGTGAAGTGGTGAGATACTGTATACTGTGTTCTGTATTCAAGTGGAACACGATTGTATTCAAACTTCTAGAATGTCATCCCCTGCATTCCAGTCACAGAAATGAGACGACACCTAAACCTGATGAGTAGAATGTTTATTTTCTGACTGACTGACTTGCCATTGATGGGAACATGAGTGCCACATTGAATGGGCGTGGGCTGGGATTGTTGGCAGGGATCTTTCCTCTGAAAAAAAGAGCCTCCCACATCTCTTGCCTTTTCTTCCGTCCCCTCTTCCTCTCTCTCTTCATCGTCCCTCTCCTCCTCCTCTTCCTTGTGCAGTTTTATACTGCCAGACACAAGCAGGAAGAGCCGTCAGAAGACACGGGTCATGAAGCGGACGGACAGCCCCGTGTTCAACCACACTATGGTGTACGACGGCTTCCAGCCAGAGGACCTGAAAGAAGCCTGTGTCGAGCTCACTGTCTGGGACCGGGACCGGCTGGCTAATCATTTTCTGGGAGGCGTGAGGCTCGGACTGGGCACTGGTATGTACAGGGCATGATGTAAAGAATATTGCTATAAAAAGTATTATCTTAATGAATGCATACGTTTTAGCATTGCCAGTGTTTTCTTGCACTGTGTCCTTCTTTAATAACTTTAATAATATTTACTATAATAGTTGTGTGTATGCATGATTAAGCCAGAATATCCATTAGACAACTAGTTTCCCTGAGAAAAAAAAGGAGAAGTGAGAGGGTGGGGATGGGTGGAATATGCCCTGATGTGGATATTTCCTGTCATCTGTTGCAGGGAAGAGCTATGGTGCACTGGTGGACTGGATGGACTCCACTGGCCAGGAGGTGGCACTGTGGGAGCGGATGATGGATTCCCCAACTGAATGGGTGGAGGACGTGCTGCCCCTCAGAGTTCTGATGACACACGCAAACAAATAAATAACCAACAAACAGATAAAAAAAAACAACCAAAAGACTAATGCCTGCGCTAAACTCTTCTTACATCTTACATTCACAGAAAGCACACAGAAAACTAATCTGACTCGTATTTAACTGCAGATTAATTAAAGCTTTCCCTGCTAAAACTCTTTCTAATAGTTCAGGTGTGCCACTATGGTATTGGCTGTATGCTTTACACAGGATGCTTGTGTCTGAATGTATGTGTCTGACCACTGATGCATGTGCCTGTATGTATCCACCTGATCTGACCACTGGTCATTGGCAGTGTCCCTGGATGCATATCTTTAAGAAGTGGTCCACCAGTGCCTATGGATGCATACACTGAATTTGGGATGTGGTCATTAACAATGCCCCTGCATGCATGTTTCTGTGCACTGACAGTTGGCCATTGAGTATAGAGGATTAAAAGATTCAAATGTGTTTTTGTGGATTTATTGTTTCTTTGCACTTTCAAGTGTGAGACAGATTTCATGCAGCCTTCATGCAGATTTTCTTTCAACCTGTTGGTGCCATCCGAACCCCCGAGTGTTTCTCCCCAATGAAGTGTGTGTGTGCGTGTGCGAGTGACGTGTGTGGATCTCAGTCTCTGCTCCTCATGTGCTGTTCTACATTCTTCCTCTCTAGAGGCTAGCTACTTCTCTGAGGGCATTGGCTCTCTTCTGTAACAGATCCACTCACACCACAGCCACCCTCTGTCTGGAGATGCACCACCAGAAGCATTACTGAAGGCCCTGACCACTAGCCCCACCTACGGGACAACAAACAGCAATGCAACTGCAAACTCAGGAAGGAATGAAATTAGGGCAATATTACGCCGCCTTTGGCAAGCACATTGCCTAATTCAATTCCCTTTAGATTTTAGGGACATTGTGTGCCTTTGTGGTATATTTGGTCATCCTCCAAACAAACCTGACCTCAATTTCAGACCAAATTGGCTGCCAGTTGGAATAGGTTGTCACGAAAAAGAGTGCACTTCAATAGACACAATACAAATAAGCTGAATTTGATCTGGCTTGACCTGTAAAATAGAAATAACGTCCCTAATAAAAACTGGGAAGATATTAATCTTAACAGGAACCATTCAAATGGGCAGAGCCTTCCTCCATATTCCTTGACACAACAAAGTGATGACATAAAAGGCAGAAAGGATTTCCCAACCACTGAATAAAAGATGCCTTGAATGTTCTTGAGCATCAGATCATTACTCAGACATAAGGTCCATGTTGAGAAGTTTCACATTTTAACCAGACATCAATTTTTTACAGAGCCATAATTTTTAAGACACATAATGGGAATTTATTCAGTTACACTTTACTTGAAGGTATCTACATAAGAGTGACATGACACTGTCATGAACGTGTCATACACTGTCAACATTAGAAGTTCATAAATGTTTATGACATAACACTTCTGTCATTAAGTGTCATTCAGTTTTTGTCATGACAAGTTAGGGTTCATGTGTCATGACAGAATGTAGATACCTTCAAGTAAAGTGTTACCATTTATTCTTATTAGGTGGGAATTTATTTCTGAGCTTCCATTGAGCTCGCTCACAATACATCTGCAGTCCCTCACAAGAAGTGTTATGTTCCCTCAAAAGTATTGCGAGGGAACGCAAAAGGAGCTCTAAAAGTACATTTTCACCTCTAAAAGTTAATGCATCATGGTCCTTTGGGGACTCATATGCTATATATATATATATATATATATATATATATATATATATATATATATATATATATATATATATATATATAGGATTTCATTCATTTGCTACATATAGGATGTCCAACAGGATGTCATCCATATCCATCCCCCCCCCCATAAATGCACAAATAGGCTGACACCAGACATAATTTCACTGCATTTCTTACTTCCAACTATATGCATGTGACAATAAACTTCCTTGTATCCTTGTATCCTTGTATATGCTATATATATAGGATTTCATTTATATTCTATAGGATTCTTTTCTCAGGCTGCATTGAATGCTGTCAGTTGGTCTAGTTACTCGTGAGTCTCAACTGTTTTAACTGAGTTGGTCTCACAGAACTCAGTTGGCCTTAGTCTGTTGGTCTAACACAGTTGTTCTCAAACTTTTTCACTGGAGGTGGGGCATTTTCAAGCCCCGCCTGAGCCCATCATCCCGGCAAAATGGTAATGTTAAAATATTATTCTTACATTTTTTCATTTTTGTTTATTTTGTTTTGAATCTATGATCTTCCTTGTCAAAAAAGAAAGGCATTGTTAAAGATAGGCATAAAAAGCTCATGTTCATCGTGCCCCAGCTGTCACGTCTCTATTCCCCACTAGTGGGGCCTGCCCCACACTTTGAGAACCACTACAGAACTCTTAGTCCTATTTGAAATCTGCTGATGAACCTTTAACAGACACACCTTTACACAACTGTCTGTAAGAAAAACATCCCATCCCAGGACTTGAGAGTAACTGCAGATTAGTGTCAAACCCCACTTATGACACAACACAACAACACACATACAAAAACGTTTTAATTGACCCATGCATCCATCTCATATTTGTTTACAATTAAAAACAGGTAAACGGGCAATATTGTGCTGGTTATAAGTTGGAGCATAAACAATGTACTGTAGCTTAAGATGAATGATTGTAAATTATAAGAGTAAACCCTCCTCCAGGAAGCACAGTGGAATGTGAGTATTTATTTTGTCGGGCTACAGCATCTCACCACTCACAGCAAAGCAAAGCAACTCTAAAACAATCCCCAAACCACTGGATCACACTAGACACTAGACACGCATAAAACTAGACAAGATATGAACAGTTTATGATAATACAAAGTAAGCTCAAGTACTGTAGTTCTCCATTAAGTTTTGAACATGATGATGACATGATGTCAGCAGTCGTCATCTTCCATGGCTTGTAAACTCCAGTTAAGTTAGTTTAACACAATGCAAACAACTGAGCAACATAGAAACTAACGTTCCTTACATTCCACAAGGTTTGTTTTTTTAATATACTGATGACACAATTTTTTAGCTTTTTAAAAAATAATAACATATAAAAACATATTCTTAATGAGATCACATACTGTATAAAGCCTTACTGAAATGTAATCTTAAAATAAAGTGGCAGTGACACTAAAGGCAAAGACACTTATTTAATTATTTACTTGTTGTTGGTCATAGGGCCCAAATTATCTAGCAGCGCCCCTGCAGACATATAATGCAAGTAAGCATTCAGTGTCCAACCTTGTGACACTACCAAGGGGGCAGGTCAATACTAATTAAGAAAGTAATCAATTTCTTGCACCTAAGAAGTAGGTCTAAAATGTCCATATATTTTAATAATGGTCTTCTCCTCAATAGTAATCCTGACAATACTCTGATAATTTCTTACACAGTCATTTTGGTCATCAATTGTTGTCATACATGTTCCAAAAAGCCAGAATAAACAGTTATGAGAAAAGAAATAAACATTTTAAAAAAGAAAGTAACATTTACCCATAATCCTTAACTGCTGTAGTTAGGACCATAACTTACAATTTTAAGTTCAACACATATTATTGAGTTGACTTTAAAACCAAAGTTGAAACACTGTCAAGTTGAAATTACTGATTATGGGTAAATGTTACTTTTTTGTTTATAATGTTTTTTTTCTTATTACTGTTTAGTGTGGCTTTTTTGGATGTGTATGACACAGACCAACTGATGAGCAAAATGACCTGTTTGAGAGATTTTCAGAGTATTGTCAGGATTACCATTGAGGAGAAGAAGAGGAGAAGGAGATGCTTGGGTGCAATGCGAAATTGACTACTTTCTCAATCAGCCTTGATCTGCCCCCTTGGTGGTGTCACAAAGTTAGGCACTCAATGCTTTCTTGCATTATGTGTTTGCAGGGGCGCTGCTATTTAATTTGGGCCCTATGACGGACAATCATTCTGGGCCCCTCCAATAGTATAATATTATTGGGGACGAGACTCTCTGGGGGCCCCCTGTCAGTGCTGGGCCTTTAGAATTGTCCTAACCACCAAATTCATGTTGTTTTATGTCCATCTTATACACACTCATTGAACCAACAAAGAAAATGCAAAAATAGAGACATTTGTGTAATCATTCCATATTTTGTGTAGTCATTCTATATCAGAACTCCTGACATACATTCCAAATAGCAAACCTCAAAGTGTTACCTTTCATTTGAGACCAGGATTATGCTTCTACACCAAGAGGTTGCCACACAGTAAGCATTTTATTGTCAGTATGTATTTTGGATAGCCAAAAGTCCTATGGGGAGTTTCCATAGGGCATTTTACAAAACACATGAGCATATCTTGGCAAATAATGGTCTAAAGTACTCATGTTTCAGCCTATATTGATCTACTTTAAGATACAGACTCACAAGACCTGCTAGTGGGCCTCAGTTGTGTTTCCAAGACAAAATAAATGACCCAGAAGGGCAGAATGTGGTCATTTCCAGAGATGTACAAAACCGCCTTAAAAAAAAATCATTCTACCCTTTCAAAGTCAAAGTATGTTGAAATAGGGCCATTGTTAGGCGGTGTGCAATTTCGAGCAAAAACTCAAAATAGGGGGGGTAAGTGTAAAGATTTAGTAGTTAGCATTTGATGATTTAACTTAAATATTTGATTTCTTCACTGTCAAGTTGAAATTACAAAAAAAAAAACAGTGAAATAGGTTGACTTTCTTTTTTATGTAAAATAAGACGATTTGTTTTACAGTGGTGTCATTTCTTTTACATGAAAATTCTGTTACAATGTAGAAGTCAAACAGAATATAAAGTTTTATTGAGTTGTTAAACACGTTGTCTTTAATGTAGCCTGTTCAGTAGATTCACAAGTAGATTTACAAAGTGAAAATTTGTTAAAATTACATAAAAATGTAAGGCAACCAGCTGCCTAAGCTTTTTCAAGTTCTGGAACCGTGCAGTTGTGCCAGCTTACATATCTAAGTTAGGTTATTAGTTTACTCAAAGTATAATTTTAATCTGAACTAAATCAGTGTTCCCATTTGATTATACTTTTAAAAGAAGTTTGAGTAAACTTAAAGTTCTGTTCTGTTTGAGAACGTATGAGAATTAGTTAGCACAACTATTAAGGCCTGAAGTTCAGAAAACTTAGAAAGCTTAGGCAGTTGGTTGCCTTACATTTTTAAGTTGGCCCAGCTTTTTTTATTTTTTATTATGCTCCCTGACCAACTGGTCTCATCACCAAAATTAAACCAATTGCGCAACATAGAGACTGATGTCCCTCACATGCCACAATGATTTTCAATACACCCTTTGTTGTTTGAAGGATATATTTGAGTGTTGCACAGTTATTTGCATTATGAATGTTAAATGAATGTTGAATGTGTTTGAGTAACTTTACCAAGGTGGTCAACTGTGTTATGGCGTCCCTGGCAGGATCAGCGTGTCATCCTCCTCCTCATCAGGAACGCGATGATAGCTGCCATGCCAACACAGGCAGCGCACAGGATCCCCGTGGTGATGGCCACTCCTGTCAGATCACCAGTGGAGTGGGTGGAGCCTGAGGCTGAAGAAGCAGAGAGGACCATAGCAGTGTTTAGTGTTAGACCGACCGGTGTCGCCCAAACGCTCACTCTACGCGGTTCAACCTCTGAGATATTGTTATAAGCAATCTATAAATAAATAAATATATATTCAAATTAATTAATCTTCATGGATGCTCGGTAGAGAAATTTGGGATGAGAAAAGGGTCATGACAGCACAGCTTACCTTGCACCATTGCATTTGTTGGAGTTGCTGGTAAACATAAACAAATATAAACAAATTTATTTTACAATATATACACAAACCTTAAAAAATACAATTTATGAAATGTGCAAATCATGGAGTGATAAAATTAGTCTTTTGATCAGATGTGTTCATTTGTCCAGTTAGATTTTTAGTTTGCGCTATAATTCTCTCACCGCTGTCCACTCTTGTGAAGATGGGCCCGGATGACACCATAGCTACATCAGATTCAGACTCCGCCTCCCTCCTCTTCCTATTGGCCAAAACAGACTCCACCTCCCTTCTTCTCCTTGAGTTGCAGGTCTAAGAATAGAGACAGGTCATTCAGCCCAGTTATATTCATCAGAAAAAATCTAAAAAGACATCTCTTTATAGCCTGAGATCCACACAAATCTAAGACCACATTTGAATTTGCTCTGGCAGATCGATCTGGAATCTCTCCAATTGAAACTCATTTCCAAAATTACAAAAATCCCACAAACTAATTGCAATCGCTTGTCCTGTGTGGGGTAGGCTTTAGACAATAACAGACAGAGGAGCTCCATTGAACCACTTTTGCACACAACCAATTTCTCAACAAGATGTGTTTGCAGTATTTCTGAAAGGCTTAAGAGTTTAATGAACCAAGCTAAGTTTAATTTTAGTGCTGTTACACCCATTGGAAAATGAACTACAGTGTCAATTGGTCTGGCAATAGTCAAGCTAATCTCCTTAGTTTCTCCTAGAACAATAAAATATAAAATGAGAAGTCTTGTGTTTCTCAGATATGTGACCTCAGCTTTCACTAACTAAACAGTCAAATGAAGTATACTAGGAACTAATCAACTACATCACAACCAAACAGACAGTCAACTAATTGTATTTTGATAAGAGAAAGTCAACTAAATTATAACAGTTTGTTTAATTTAGTCAACCTAAGCACTCATATATACATACATATAGTACAGTACATACATACATACATATAGTACAGTACGCTGTGTTTGGAAAATAGGCTCCCGCTAGATTTTCATGTCAAAATTAAGTAACAAGATTTTTTTGTCTTCAAATTTTCACGATCCATCTTTAGTGTTTTTATCTGTATGTTTTAAAATAAGTGATTATATGTAGTCCGAAAAGTGATTTTCACATTTCCTTCTAATTTTTGACAATTAATTCCACTTTTTGCACACAAAACCCACAGATAATGTAGAAAGGTTGTTGGTTCTAAAAACAATATCCATAGTTTTCAAACTTTGAGTGTCTGAAAAGTGTAAAAAACACCTCCTCCCTTGTTGCCTATGTCAAAAACGATTTCTTAATCTTTGCTTTTCTTGATGCTTTCCTTGACCTGCCATGTCATTCTATTGTCTACCTTAAAGGAACACGCCACCCAATGTCAGTAGTAATATAGGCTATGTTCTTACCTTAACTTTCACGAGTTGAGTCATACCTCTCCCATGTCAGTACGTGCACTCAAACGCTCTGGTGCTCGGCGTGAATGTGTTAGCATGTTGCTATTGCTAGTGTGTGTGTGCCTCTCTCTCGCTCAGAGGGGAGGGGGAGGCTGAGGGGTTGATCAAGCATGGATTCTATACTCTGTGGTGGATAGGATCTACAATTAGGTGTTAATTACAGTGCATGAAAATGCACTGTACTGTTCTTCCTAGGCTTCTTCTTATTCTTCTTCTAACGCATTTAATGCAGCTTCAACTGTTTAACGTAGAAACTTCATTCAAACTATGTTACGTAGGTCTTACTTAGGACAAGAGTGCTATGTATTTTTCAGCTTTGTAACTTTTATACTTTTTAAACTATTAATTAAAAACTGTTCAAAAAATTCCCCATAGACTTAACATGGGCTGATGACATCACAATAGAGCCGTTAAGCAATTAGAATCCTATGGCAGGTGTTCAGGCCACCTGTCCCAACTGCCATTCTCAGGCTTTAAGCATACAAACTGGCCCTATTAAGACTACACATCCTGTTACACTGCTTCCTCTGCCAAAAACTGTTTCAAAATAAAAGTCCTCACTACAATATTTCACTGTTAAACAATTTAACCCTTTAAACTACTGAACTTTTTAACTGTTCAGCCATTGTAACTGTTACTTCTCATCAACTATGACTCCTACCCACTGTAGCTAGTTAGCATGGTTAGCATTGCTAACATTGTTAGCATTGTTAGCATTTTTAACAAAACTGTTAAAAATGATTAGCTAAGTTAGCTAAGTAACATGGTTAGCATAATTAGCATGTTAGCATGTTAGGTTAGCATTTTTAGCAAAACTGCTAAAAATGATTAGCTAAGTTAGCTAAGTAACATGGTTAGCATAGTTAGCATGTTAGTTAGCATTTTTAGCAAAACTGCTAAAAATGGTTAGCTAAGTTAGCTAAGTCACATGGTTAACATAATTAGCATGCTAGCATGTTAGCATAACTGCTAAAAATGATTAGCTAAGTTAACATAGTTAGCATGCTAGTTAGCATAACTACTAAAAATGAAAACATTAGCTAAGTTAAGTAACTTGGTTAACATTATTATCTTTGATAACATAGTTAGCATAACTGCTAGCAAACATTAGAGCTATTCCAACTGTCAGTTATCGTCAATTATCTACCTAAATAATTTAACCATTTAAATGATCCACCTATTTAACCGTTCAATCATTCCAACTATATTAAACCTTATCTACCAAGCAAATCATTTAACTATATAAACTATCCACCTATTTAACTGTTCAGTCATTCCAACTATATTAAATTAAGTTGTGTATTTAGGTTATGTTGTAGCAATTTTAAAAGCCATTTGATAGTCTTCCCCACTAGGGGAGATTCAGTCATTCCAACTATATTAAACCTCATCTACCTAGCAACCAATATAGTTTGTTTTTACTCTGTATGATATTTTACATAATATTTTTTGCATTTTCATGCACTGTATTTCCTTCAGGAAATGCTTTTCTAGTTACTATTACTACGCTAGGTCGAAGTACTCCCAAGTGCTATTGCACCAAACATTGTAGTTCTCCTGTTTATTCGCTTGGAAAATCGCCACGTTTCATGGTGTTTGACCGTAGACATTTTAATCAACTACTCGTGTAACTGTATTTAAGTTGGGAAAACGTGGATGTTTTTGATTACTTCTACGTCTGGCTACGTCTGAGCCCGCTAGCATAGCAACATGCTAACACATTCGCGCCGCGCACCAGAGCGCTTGAGTGCACGTACTGACATGGGAGAGGTATGACTCAACTCGTGAAAGTTAAGGTAAGAACATATATTACTACTGACATTAGGTGGCGTGTTCCTTTAAGAGAAATTTGTCTTGGAAATAATCTATAATAGTACAGGCAACACAGCACACCACTAGGTGTCATAGGCATGGGTAGTTAAGTAGCAGTAGGCAAAATTAACAAACAAAAGAATATAAGGTACAAACAAACAGACAAACCACTGATATAAGTTACAAACAAACAAACAGACAGACAAACCACGGATGGCCCTCTCACAGCCTGATCTAATACAAAAAACAAAAAACTCAAGGGAAAACATTGGTCAGACACTAAACCATGTGCATTTGCTCTCTTTAATCTAGTACGCCCTCCAAATGAGCCTGGAACAGTTGGTCAAGGCTAAAGTTAACACCATCTTGGTTCTTGCAAAAGAGTGTACATGTACATTACATTTTGCAGACACTTCTTGACCAAAGTCACTTACATACTGTATGTCAGCTAGATTACAAGGGATCACATTGTCCCCAGAGCAACTTGGGGTTAAGTGCCTTGCTCAAGGGCATAACAGTGGAAGCCGGGAATTGAACCGACAACTTTCAGGCTACTGTACGCTAGTCCAGCTAGTTAACCACTACACTACCACCGCCCACTAGAAGAAGACTAGAGTGCCAGGTGGTAATATGGGTACGGTGTCAGGGCCACCACGCCTACGATATGCCGCGGCCTCTTCTAAGTGTCTCCTAGCACTAGCATAGACAGAAGTCAGGTACTCTTGATGTTGCACCACCCAATCAGTCGGTGGACTGTCCCTGTGGTCACCTCCAGTATTTCCAAGTAGGTGGTCGACTGGTAACTGTGGCTTCTGACCGAACATCAGCTCGTATGGGGAGTGCTGTGTGGACTGGTACATGGTGGTATAGGCGAACAGGAGCTGAGGGAGCAACTGGGGCCATTTACGCTACTTTTCAGGGGGTAAGGTCCTGAGCAAGTCAAGGGGGCAGCCGTGGTATACTGGTTAGCGCTTCGGACTTGTAACCGGAGGGTTGCTGGTTCGAACCCCGACCAGTAGGAGTGGCTGAAGTGCCCTTGAGCAAGGTACCTAACCCCTCACTGCTCCCTGAACGCCACTGTTGTAGCAGCTCACTGCGCCGGGATTAGTGTGTGCTTTACCTCACTGTGTGTTTCACTAATTCACGGATTGCCACATCCAGGGCCAGTAGCACCTCTGGCATATCAAATCGAAGTGTTGGATAGGTGCACTTGAGGCTTACATGTTGGCTATGGCAATCGCACTGTTTCAGAGCGCCCAGTTTCGCTGACTGCAGGTATTGGAGGGGATTGTTGTCAGTGTACACGGTGAACTTGTTGCCCATGAGATACTTGCATTTTTTTCTGTGATTGCCCACTTGACTGCAAGGAGTTTGAATTTCATGGCACTATAATTTGACATGTTCCTCTCACTTGGCCGCAAGCCCCGGCTAGCAAAGGCTATTGGTCGCCGTAACCCATCCTTCTCCTGTCACAGAACTGCCCCCAAACCTGCATGGCTTGCATCCGTCTCTAAGATAAAGGGACGACTGAAATCGGCATAACCTAGGACTGGTTGAACAAGCCATTCTTTTAGGGTTCTGAATCCATAAAAAGTTCTGAAGACAAACCTGAACCTGACTACATTCAATGTTAACTATCCAATATTCAGAAGTCTCTTTTTATTTGTAATTGAAATATATGCAAATTAGTGCATTATTAATGCGATATTGGTAAATTACATCTATATTTTCAGAAAATTTGAAATGCAAAAAAATATTGTCTCTACATAAAGTATAGTTTCATAAGAATATCAAGGAGTTAAATTTTTTACCCTATTCACCCGCTCTATGTTGCCTATGGAGGCCAGTTTTAGGCCGCAAATGCTAATTAGCAGGTTTAAAACTAAAATATCACCCAAAAATTAGGCAAAATACCCTCTTTACCAGTGTTTCTTCACATTTGACCCCCAAGTGATAGTAGTCCCAGTGTTAATTATGCATTATATAAATGATGATGTCATCTAAGTATGAAAATGGATCCATCAGAGCCCTTCATCAGAGTCACTATGGTAACTGCTGTGGTGGATATGTGCTTTACCGGCATCATGGAGGCGCAGGTGGAGTTCTCACACAGCCGGGTGAGACAGTGCAGGTAGAAGGTGGAGACGGTCTTGTTCTTGTGCTCCGTGAAGCGGAACGCCTCGAAGGAGAACTGGGCCCTCTGGGAGGCTCCGTTCAGGTGCACCACCGTCTGTATATCTTTGCTACACCTGTGGTTAGACAGCAGAACTCGCTCAACAGGTTTCAATCCAGATTCAATTCAATTTAGTTCCACTCAATTCAATTCAATTAAATTTAGTTTCACTGATCTCTATGTAACATATTCTATACTTTTGTTACTTGAATATTGACTGATAAAGTTAAAGTTGACTGATACTTAGTAGATGCTTTTGCATCACGGACTTGCAAGAGCAGGAATCTAATTCGGGATTGGCTGATTGTCAGACAGAGGCGATACCACTGTTCCACCAATAATGAGTCAAAGGACTTAGCAAAGAGCGAGCCTGAAGCTTTGACTCTTGACCTTGACACAGAATCAATGTTGACCTTGACACAGAATCAATGTGCCTGCAGACCCACCGCAGAGAGGTGTGTATGTAGTCTGGTGTACGTACCCAACAAACAGGTCGTAGAAGGTGCTATTTGTGGGGGCGGGGCTCGTACTGGCATAACAGCGGTCCAGGAGAACGTTGAACCTGTCAGTGGGATGATTAATTGAAATCTGTCAAGATGAGTTTGAGTCATTTAACCCTTTGTGGCTCCTCAAATAAAAGTACAGTCACAGACTCACCTGTCTGTGAGATTAGTGGCCTTGATTTCCACAAAGATTCGGGTTTTCAGCTGGAGGCCATTTTGTGGTATCGACATGGGTTGTGTGAAACCTTGATCCTATGTTTTAGAACACACACTTTATGCCAGTCCACTTTCTAGAGTTATCAGTATTCCTAAGGTCTAGAAATAGATCCACACATAGACCACCATGAACACACACACACACACACACTCACACACACACACACACACACACACACACAAAAACACACACACACACACACACACAGACACAGACACACATACACACACACATATTAGCCTTACCTTGTAGAGTGACATGCTCAGTGTGCTAATGAAGGTGCCATTGTTGTCCTTAACAGCAAGACTTACCCCTGACCTGTAACAGACGTGTGTTAATGACACACACACAAACATATACTCATACGGGGAGTAAGTGAATAAGACATACACTTTATCTCTCCCACCCCCCTTTCCCAACACACACACACACACACACACACACACATAGGCAGAGATCTGGCTCTACTCACACACTTAGTTCTGTGTTGTTGACAAAATATACCAGCGGGTATTGACAGGAGAACTGGTACATGACCTCCTGCTTATAGGTGATGGTTCCGGCGCTGGGGTCATGTGAGTTGATTTTCCCAGAGATGTTGACTTGCTGCACGTTGGAGTATTGGGAAAATATCCCTGTCCCTGCCTCACTGGTGATCTGTCAGGACATCAGTCAGTCAGTATGTGCACATACGGGATACTCTACCATGGGCCTCCTATGGCATACTGTACCCACACAGTACTGACATACATACACACAGAGTCCTGACATACCCATACAGTACTGACATATTCATAAAGTACTGACATACCCATACAGTACTGACATATTCATAGAATACTGACATACCCATACAGTACTGACATATTCATAGAATACTGACATACCCACACATTACTGACATACCCATACAGTACTGACATACCGTGGCCTACTGGTTAGCGCTTCGGATTTGTAACCGGAGGGTTGCCGGTTCGAACACCGACCAGTAGGCACGGCTGAAGTGCCCTTGAGCCGCTGTTGTTGCAGGCAGCTCACTGCGCCGGGATTAGTGTGTGCTTCACCTCACTGTGTGTTCACTGTGTGCTGAGTGTGTTTCACTAATTCACAGATTGGGATAAATGCAGAGACCAAATTTCCCTCACAGGATCAATAGAGTATACTTATACTTATACCCGTAAGGTACTGACAAACCCATACAGTACTGATATACCCACACAGTACTGACATTCACATAGAGTACTGACAAACCCATACAGTACTGACACTGACATACTCAGTGAAATTTTAAGCTAGCATGAAATAATGTTGTAAGTAATGATGCTTTGAAAATTACATGTACAATATTTTTATCTTCTCAATGCACCACCTACAGAATGCTTTCAGGATGTTTAAAATTCTAAATACAGGCTCAGTAATGCAGAAGAAAATGACACACACACACACACACACACACACACACACACACACACACACACACACACACTCAGTGGCCCGGTACCTTCAGTGAGTTACCGCAGAGGTTTACACCCTGTTTGCTGATACCAAAGCTGAACTTGAGGACTGGAGAGCTGGTGTTCAGTTCAGCGATGCCCTGGCACCCTGGCGTGTTGAATTGGCTGTTGAGGGCCATGAGGGTCTCGTTGTACCCGACAAAGTATATAGGACACAGCAGAATACTCAAGTACATCTTATCGGTCCCACAGGTCACGTTCATATCAGAGTTTTCTGTATGACACAGTATGACATACTATGAGCTATTCTATTCAGATGCAATGAATAGAAATGCATGTTTGCTATGAGTCATCTCAAAATAGAAGACAAAACACACAAAACACATAGAAATGTCACTTTTGTTTTAGTGACACCCAATATGCTGCAGACACTTTAAACCATACTCTGAATACATATATACATACAATACAAACATACAGTATATCTTCATGTCCAGCTGGACATAGATATGCCAAGAGTGGTCCAGGAATACAGGGGAGTTTGACTCACTGGGTGGCCGGTAGTCCACAGTATCCCTGGCGCACTTCACAAAGGTTGAGTCTTGAGCTCGACACAAGACAATGAGCCCCAAAAAACAGACCAACAGAGACGGTTGCATGATGTCCTGTCAACAAGAGCCAAAAGACACCTTTTACATGATAACAAGCTACTGTTATTTATTTCCAATCAATAAGTCACCTCAGACAACATGATCTCATTTTCATGTAATATTTAATATTACATTAAATATAATAGTTAATATTATATATATATATATATATATATATATACTCTTTAATATGAAATTAAAATGCTGTTTTTATGCCACTAACAGGCATGTTAATGGAGTCCTATAGAGAGCCCTTAGAGAGGAACACTTTACCATGACTGTTGAAAGGAGAGAAATCCCGAGAGCTCAGAAACAGACGGATCCCCAGCGCTCCTGTGACCTGCTCCACCAGACTGTCTGCTTCTGCAGGGCCCTTTTATAGCGTCCAGCCGGGGACACAATACCCCTGAAAGGGAATAGGCCAAAAAGATGAGCAACATGAGAATACCTTATACCACCCTAATGCTTTGTTAAACATCAGTTCTGTAACACAACACAATTTCAAATTTACACTTTCACTTACAGTAAATTTCCTGTCAGTACATCACTAAATAATACATTTATTTGAATTAACTTCATTATAGGTGAAATTGGAAGGGTATATGTGCCAGTACTAGCCATCAGATCGATGTCAGTCACACAAGAAAATGATACCAAGATGTTTTTCCAACTCATTCAGACATTAGGCATGCATTCAGATCTGGTGAGTTGGGTAAAGCATCATTATAGTTGACACCAGTGTGCGGTAGTGACCTTTTCTTGTTGACAAATTATGAACCTGCAACCCACCAGCTCCTGGCTTCAAGACACAGTTGGCTTGGCTATGTAAAGGTTTTTTTTTACATTTTAAATCATTATAGTTGACTTCTCACTCTTCCATGTTGATTAAAGGCGAGCAAAAGATAAACATCACAGGAAGCCCATTCTGTGTGTGACTGACTGCTTATTGTAAACTACATTGGATATATTAAAACAGTGCTATGTCCATTATCTTTTCCATTTCTATTCTAGTGTATCAGATTTTGAGTTGCCTATAGAGATTCTGTCTGAATGTAATTTAAAAATGGAAGCACCTTTGACCTCTGATGAATTTATAACACGTGTGATATGATTGTTGGGTTACTGTGCTGTTAAAGACCGATACAAAGAGATTTTGTCCTCCTAACCCGAATACTCATGTAAAAGCAACATTCTAATGCCAGTGACCAATTACCCATGGATTACTTAACTTTCATTTTCTTGTACACGTTAGTGCCAGACCGTTTTGTGTATGCATATTTGTCGGGCCACTATAGCGCGGGAATGATGCCAAAAACCGGTGGATCCATCAAACGTCATGTCAAACGCCTACCAGCACGTTCATTGCTTTATCATGCAACAACAAATGTGTAGCTACCACAGGTTTTGTTTTTAGTGCATTTTGTCTGTTTGTCTAAAATCTAAGACAGTAGAAAATTATGTTTAAAGGCTTGTCTTTAAACATAATTTTCTACTGTCTTAGATTTTAGTTTCACATTGCAAGTAGGCTAACGCTTAACATGACCAATAGGGCTACAAATTGTGGTTAACTAGTGTCGAGCATATTGCGAGTAGTTGTGAACCATAGGAACTTTAATCGTAGCCTAGCCTATAGCCAAATTGAAATAAATGCGAATTTATGATAAGCCTGTCAGTTCGATTGGCGACTCACAGTTGGATAAGCAGGTTCCCCCGAGCAGTGTGCATTGCTACACTGAGGGCTTCTCTGTCTGCTGATGTTTTGCTCAAAGGTCCAGGCGGTCCACTTATAGCCTTCATGCCATTTCAGCTGAAAACACTTTTCATTTGTTAGCCTACTTAATAAACGTATCTTTATTAGTGTCAACATACAGTATAAATACTGAAATTTAGGCTATGTTAATCTCAAGTCACTCTAAGAAATGGCCGTAGGCCTACTTTTACAGTACAGCACACCAAAATGTTTTCAAATTGCAGTCAGAGGGATATTGTCCATAAAACGTTGTTAAACTTAGCCTATAGGCTAGGATACATAATCACATATTTGGAGATGATTTGAAGTGGGCTCATATGCTTCCATTACGTATTGTAGTGAACCGAGCCTAGCTGGTTCATGACTGAACTCCCATAGTGCTGTGCAGTGTATGTGTGTGTGTGTAATGTTGATGTTGGGTTTAGTGAGAGTAATTGCGTTTACCTTGTCATGTATGTGTTAGCTGGTATAGTCTTTCTTTATGTTGTACCTCATGTGTTTACCCCGTGTATTGTATGTGACTACCCTGTTTGTGTATCGTGCTTGTTTAATTGACCTCCCTTGTGTTGCATGACGTTCGTGTGTTATGGCGCGTAACCAATAAAACCATTCTGAGACAACTTTGCAGTTGAGAAAGAGAAAGTGTGGTAAGGCCAGCCTATGGCATTTCTCATATCTCGCAGATAATTTGTAGTCCTGTTATGCAGATGGTTATTACGCATAATAGTTTAAGCAACAATAGCAATAGCTTGTTACTAATAACGACATAAATAGACTAATGAATGTTCATTTAATGAAGTTTCAACATTGTACAGTTATTCAAGTTCCAACACAAGCCTACATGTATCCATCGTATTCCAACAGAATAAGTACATGTTGCACCAATTCTGGGCACATGTTGGATACGTGTAGGTTCATGTAGGTATATGTAGGCTGCTTATAAAAAGGCAATTATTCTGATAGGCTACATGTAAGTAAGGCGGTATGACGTTCGGTTGATCAATCGGTTGGTTGATCAGATGGACGGTCGGAAGGTTTTAGGCACGATTCCCGCGCCATAGGGCCACACAGTTATGCAACAGGCTGAGAGTGTGCCCAGTGCTGCATACCTCCGTGATTGCAGGGAGGAAGAGTTGCTCTTTTGGGAATGTATTTGGCAATCACGTAAGAACCACGTAACGTTTTTTTTTTCAGTAACGGGATTGTCTAACTTTGGGTCGAGGAAGTGAAGTCAGTATGTTCATCATTTATAGCATTAACAACAACAACAAATAGCACCCAAAGCATGCTACATTAGCCTATGCCCACCATGATCAGCCAAAAGCAGCCCATGACATAAAATCCTGCCTGCGTGAGTTGTGTAGGTCAGTAGGCAGAGTTTTGGCTCTCCAGGGCCATTCAATCATGCACCATAACACTGTGTCCTACCCATCGGGCTATTACACATGTCCCTGAGGAGAGCATCTCCCCCACCCTCTCTTCTCCAGAGAGTATGGTTGTTTTCTTGTTGATCTTTTCTGCATAAAGGAGGTTCTATCACGCCCATAACACAATATGCCCTCTTGTTATTAAGCACACCTTACCTATTCTTTCAGTGGGAACAGAAGCCACCGGTTAGGTTTCAGTGCAGTTGACAGTAGCCTATACTGTACTGAATGTGTTTATGGCAGCAGAGGAATGACGTTTCTGCCAAATGCACCAGATCTAAAGGCCCAGCCCAGCAATGTTGCCGACGCCTCGTCTCATTAAGACAGGCTGCAAAGCCTGCTGGGAAGGAAACTATTATGTAGCCATGATGCTGCTCTTGGCTGGTGTCCAAGATATTTTTAAATTCACCGTGAACATATCTTTGAACCGCTGTAATGTAAGAGAGGACCTGCTGAGAGAACATTTATTTGTGTTCGAAATGTTCACTCACTATAGTGTTTGCTATGGATCACCTAGTGCCCTATAGTGAACATTTCGAATTAGGGTCAATACATTGGAACAAATACATATGTATGTCTTAATTGTCATGTTAATCATTTATTATTCTTTGAATGCAGCACATGCACTCGTCAGGGACCACACACACACACACACACAAACACTGTTGTTCCCTGAGCTGAGCCATGCGACCTCCAAACCCTCAACACGCCAATGCCCCCTTCGCTCAGAAACCAGGCTATTTTGTCTCTTTTCTCTGGATCACGTTTGCCACTCTTCAGTTAGTAGGCCTATGCCAAGGAACTCCAAAGAGAAGGAGGGAAACTGTAAATCCATATTAATGCTTTAACCCTTGTCTTACCCTCAAATCTTAAAGACATGCTTTATCCTTGTGGTCAATTTGTCCCCAGCTAAATAAACCCTCAGAAAATTATTATAATTCATATTGTTACCCAGTTTTTTGTGACAGGTACTTAACAAGAGTGTAATAACCACCATCAAAAGCCTTACAAAACAATCCCACCCCACACTCCCCACACCCCTTTATGAACCTTGGAACCCTGGCTGGCAATATTGCCCATCCAGCAACCCAAAGGCTTGCTGTTGCTTCCCCTTTTGACTTAGGCCTATATACAGTCCTGCCAAAATTACTTATATGTAATATGTACTTGTGTATGTAATAATGATAATAACAATATGTTCTCATACTATTACAATAATAATATCCATAATGTGTCAAATATTCATGTATCTTATGTTTCATACAGCTGGGGTCAAACTGACCCCAAGGAACATCAATTTACAAAATATTTGTACAGGACATTGAAAACATAATATTGTACAAATTGCATAATAACTCTGTTGTACCCTTCAATTGAGGAAAAGTCATGAAACAAACAAAAAAACAAAAAGTGAACCATATATTTTATGATGTTAAACGTTGCTTGGGGTCAAATTAACCCAAAGGATAACAGGAGGGTTAACAAAAAACAATTACTTCAAAACAGTTCTTCTTACATTTTGAGTGTAGCTATAGGCCTAGGCCTACTTGGTCTCTGCAGTTGTATGCTAATGGTCTATTTGCTGGCCTTTGCCCAGCAGAGCAGACTGCCAGGCCCCTCCCGTCACATCCTGACTGATCTGCACATGGGACTCACTCTTTCCATATTTCGCAGCACAGTTTGAGCGAGCTCACTAGCACTCAGTAGCGTCACCCTTTGGACAAAGCGCTAACTTATTTGTGATGGTTCAGATCGCCCAATTCAAGCATAATAAAATATGTTGCATATGGAACAGCTGATAGCCTGCAGATTCCTTAAACTGATTGTTGTCTGTAGGTCATCAACTGCAGTGGATCCACTCTTTTAGGCCTACAGGTTGATGTCATTCAGTTGGCCATGAAAATATTGATTTCAATCAAGATAAAACGTTTGGTCTTCTAAAATTGTTACATTACAGTTTCGACTTTTTAAAGTATACTTTCTATAGCCTACCTGCAAAAACAATATTACACACATGAAACCCTGCTCTAATTCAAAGTAGATGCGGTCAAAGTCTTGATAACCGTGATAATTTTGTTTCCCCCGACCATAGACTGTATGGTACATTAATGGCCCCGACTGACAGCGGAGATTCTGGAGAAGAGCGCCTACAACCTCCACTGACAGGTCAGCATGACAAGCAGAGGAAGTAGCTAGGGATTGTTTGGGGCGTTTGATTGGCCAGCCGAGCCTCAGTAAGTTCTCGACGTTTCTACAGCTAGCTATCATAAATAGCGTGCCGTTGCCTCCCCCTTCGAAGCGTCAGTAGTAGAGCTGGACGAGAAGCTGCATTACTGAACAGACTTTTCATCTCAGTTTACACTGATAAGGTACGTTTTTCAGCATGTCTGTTTTACTACATTTAACGTTAATGAAGTTGTCCAACCGCAGTATTCCAACATTATTACAACAGCGTGTTTAACAATGGTGTGTGTCAGAAAACTGAATCGAGAGATGTCCCTAACGTTAACAGTGAATGTCAAATGTTAACGTTTAACGTTAGTGAAGCCATATTAGTAAAATACGTCACTTAATGTTAACATCATAGGAATAGGCTGTGTCTGATAGTTTGGTGATATTGTGTTTGTCTGCTTGTTTAGTTGATTAATTAAGGTCTGGAACGTTAATGTGACGTTTATATCGTTGGTGGATACTAGACCCAGCTTCCAGAGCTGGCAGTTGGAGATGACAGTTGAGAGTGTGCCTTTTCCTGCTAGCGAGGAATATCACATGTCGGCAGGCAGGCAGCTAGCTGGATAAAGATGCTGCCGGTGCTGGTATGCATAGCTGTCTTAGTGCAGCTCTGACTGGAAGAATAACTAGGCTGCTAACTATCTCCGTTCCTAGCTAGATTTCCCTCTCCCACGGTTTCGGTTTACACAGTTGTATTCCCGCGGCGAGAATGTTCTAGAACTCCATGTGAATGATTCCCCGCCTCGTGAGTCGATTCGCTTGTTCGTTTGCTTGAAAGACGTCTGGGCTGGCCAACTGAACAGAATGTTCTAGCACCAAACGCCTGCTTTCAAACTCAATATGCCTAACGCTAACATTAGCAAGACAAGGCACACCCTCGCTTCTGCTGCTTCGATTTTACATTACAACTGAATGTTGTGTCCATAGAATCTATGTCAATAGAAAAATACGACCATTAACGAGATTTACTTCAAATGGCTTAATGTTGCTATGAAAGTTAATATCCAACGTTAATACACTAAGTTAGTCCGTTGGTTATCAAATGTGGCCGTGAAATAACGTGTTTTCTGACGTTGACGGAAACGACGGCCTAAGTGGAAAGGTAAACGTTATGTTAACGTTTAGACTTTTCAAATCCGTTTCAAACGTGCTCTTAGAACACAACAATACATACGATAGTAACCGTGCTTCAAAGCTGATTAGATGCTATGCTGTCACGGCCTTTCGGTCTGGTTCCGTTTATAGTGGACAGCTCAGCTGCTCAGTTGTTGAGAACCATTTTGACAGGTGCTGCTGGCGGATCACTCTCACTCGTCAGATGCAACTGTCGTAGAATGACAGACAGGCAGAGGTTTACATTATTGAATGCCAAAGGGACGCATCATTCGGAAAAGTGCACGCTAACTGACACCTTAGAAGTCGATAAATAATTAAGCAACCGCTCCTTGTGTTAAATTTAGCTTTGTGTTACGTTGCAAGGAAGCACTAGAGTCTTTACACTCTTGCTTTTTCCTGACAGAGGGAACATGTCCAAGGGACCAGCAGTTGGCATTGACCTGGGGACCACCTACTCCTGTGTGGGGGTCTTCCAGCATGGCAAAGTAGAGATCATCGCCAACGACCAGGGAAACAGGACCACACCCAGCTATGTTGCCTTCACAGACTCGGAAAGATTGATAGGTGATGCTGCAAAGAATCAAGTGGCAATGAACCCAACCAACACAGTCTTTGGTAAGGAATTTATTGTGAACCATCCTGTCTCTAATTGTTAATGAGGGTGCAACCTTATGGAGCTAAATTTGTCTCAATAATATTTGTATATGCGCAGAGGGGGATCTACAAATATTTCTTGATTTGCATGTGTGTTTTGATATCTATAATAAAAAAAAATCCTATTTGTAACACATATATTGATTTTTACAAATATAGATGTGCATTTGTAAATAAAATGCCATTTATACCGAAAACCTAGCAACCGAGGCTTTAAGGTGTTAAAACCAAAGATTCTAGAACAGAGCTCAGATCTAGAATCTTTGGTTAGAACTTATTGCAATATCGAATGTTAGTTGTATAGTTGGCTAGGCCTACTTTTACAACTTTTGTGTTGGCATGTAAATATCCCGTCCAAAACTAACATTGGCAGAATGATTACTCCTGGATTTGAACCAACAATCCTTGGAGTCAAAGCTCGCTCCTCTAACCACTTCACTACTGCATTTCTTGTACATTTCGAAATTGCAATAATAAAGCCTCGGTTGCTAGGTAACGATAAACAAACTCAAAGATCGTAATTCTTGATTTCGCTTACAAAGTGACGGTTTTATACGTTCACTAAACAAAGATTATGGAAATTAAACACCACTTTTCCTTCAAAAAGCTTGTTGTAAAAGGCATAACTTGTTAGATTTAAGAACTAGCTTCGCTAGATCTGTGTGTTATGAGTCCCATAGAACAACACTGCCATCTACTGGATTAGAAAGTCTGTCAGCAGGCAAATTAGAGGTAGGCTATTTGTGGATCTGGGTGGCTCCTCTGCCGCAAAGATTGTCTCAAAAACACGTGTGCTGATCCACAAATGCAAAAACTAAAACTGCGTGTGCTGGTGATCCACAAATGCAAAATTAGATTTCACAAAAGCAATTTTCAGTTTTACAAATGCCATTTAATTTACAAATACACATCTACAATTGTGAAAAACAATTTACAAGTTAGAAATATGATTTTTTTACGTGTGGACTGTGCGACTTTCATGCGAAGAACGTCTCAAACGTAACTTTGGAAAGCGAAGAATACATGTGCTGGTGATCCACAAATGCAGAATCACATTTTACGAAAAAAAAATTCGCTTTTACAAATGGCATTTTATATACAAATCTGCACATCTATATTTGTAAAAATCAATATACGAGTTACAAATATGATCTTTTTTATTTGTAGATATCAAAACACACATGCAAATCAAGAAATATTTGTGGATCCCCCTCTGCTCATATACAAATATTATTGAGACAAATTTAGCTCCATATAACCTTTCTAAAGATTAGGATTACAACCAATTTTAAAATATCATATGTATTTGTTAAAAAAAAAGAAGAAAAAAACATTTGAAGAAAGTCAGTTTGAGTGTGTGTAAAAATACTGATTCTCCCTATTGCCATAGACGCCAAGAGGCTGATTGGGCGGCGGTTCGATGACACTGTGGTGCAGTCTGACATGAAGCACTGGCCCTTTACGGTCATCAATGACTCGACACGGCCCAAGGTGCAGGTCGAGTACAAGGGCGAGACCAAGGCCTTCTACCCTGAGGAGATCTCCTCCATGGTGTTGGTCAAAATGAAGGAGATCGCTGAGGCCTACCTGGGGAAAGTAAGTACAAGTTCGCACATTAGATTGCATGGGTACTTTAGGTTTAAGTTTTTGATGGATAAATGCCAGCCATTGCATGTGAAGTAATGAGATTTACCTGCCTTTAATGATGTCTGTGTGCCTCCTGCAGACTGTTACCAACGCTGTCGTCACGGTGCCAGCCTACTTCAATGACTCCCAGCGCCAGGCCACTAAAGACGCTGGAACCATCTCTGGCCTGAACGTGTTGAGAATTATCAACGAGCCCACAGCCGCCGCCATCGCGTACGGCCTGGATAAGAAGGTAAGGCCCCAACACGTTTGTTTCTCAACCGCAGCACCCTCACTAAACCCAAACCAACACTAGAGGAAGGAGGTTTCACACTCTAATGAAAACTTGCACATTATACACCAGTATATTTTTCTTTTCTTTTTCTTTTGTAAACAACAAATTGTGCGAGCCTTTACGCAGCTGAGTTTTTTTGAATTCACTTATCTTGCAGAAATGTGCTGATTAGATTTGGTGCCATAGGGGCTTTTGATGGGAATCCAGTTATACTGGTTCATCTGCTATTATTCTGACTGAACTTGTTTCCTCTGTGTTCCCAGGTTGGTGCAGAGAGGAACGTCCTCATCTTTGATCTGGGCGGTGGCACTTTTGACGTGTCCATCTTGACAATCGAGGATGGCATCTTTGAGGTGAAGTCTACAGCTGGAGACACTCATCTGGGTGGCGAGGACTTCGACAACCGCATGGTTAACCACTTCATCTCTGAGTTCAAGCGCAAGTACAAGAAAGACATCAGCGACAACAAGCGCGCTGTGCGTCGTCTGCGCACGGCCTGCGAGAGGGCCAAGCGCACACTTTCCTCCAGCACCCAGGCCAGCATCGAGATCGACTCACTCTACGAGGGCATCGACTTCTACACGTCCATCACCAGGGCCCGCTTCGAGGAGCTCAACGCTGACCTTTTCCGCGGCACACTCGACCCTGTGGAGAAGTCGCTCAGGGACGCCAAGCTAGACAAAGCCCAGATCCACGATATCGTGCTGGTGGGCGGATCCACCCGCATCCCAAAGATCCAGAAGCTTCTACAGGACTTCTTCAACGGCAAGGAGCTCAACAAGAGCATCAACCCCGACGAAGCAGTCGCCTATGGAGCAGGTGATAAGACTAAACTACATTAGTTGTTTTTAAATGAATGCAGGGGGAACCAAAACTAAAGTAATTGTATAGAGGAGGGTAGTCAAATGATCATCTTCGCAAGACTGATGTGTGTGTGTGTTTGTGCGTGTGTGTTGGCAGCTGTCCAGGCAGCCATCTTGTCTGGAGACAAGTCTGAAAATGTGCAGGACCTGCTGTTGCTGGACGTCACGCCGTTGTCCCTGGGTATTGAGACCGCCGGCGGCGTCATGACGACACTCATCAAGAGGAACACTACCATCCCGACCAAACAAACACAGACATTCACCACTTACTCCGACAACCAGCCTGGAGTACTCATTCAGGTTTGTTCTTTAGCACACACACACACACACACACACACACACACACACACAGTGATCTGCAAACAGTATATGTTAATGTGAAATCTCTACAATCATGAAGGATGTCCCATTTAAATTAATTGTCACTCGCTTAGGTATACGAGGGTGAAAGGGCTATGACAAAGGACAACAACCTCCTGGGGAAGTTCGAGCTGACAGGCATCCCCCCAGCTCCCCGCGGCGTTCCCCAGATCGAGGTCACCTTTGACATCGACGCCAATGGCATCATGAACGTCTCTGCTGTGGACAAGAGCACTGGCAAGGAGAACAAGATCACAATCACCAACGACAAAGGTGCGCCATTAGGGAGGGTGGTGTGTGCCAAGCACTGCGACATTCAGGGCTTCAGATTCTCAGGCACTGTGCAGGAATTGAGGTGTGGGCTAGGCCATTTAAGACTTGAAAATAATTCTTTAAAAAAAAAAAATTTTTTGGATGGACGACATGTCATGTTTGGCCTAAACCCAAAGCTGCTCATATCTGACCATTTGTTTTGTGTTTTCTGTTCAGGGCGCCTCAGCAAAGAGGACATTGAGCGCATGGTGCAGGAGGCTGAGAAGTACAAGTCTGAGGATGATGTGCAGCGTGAAAAGGTGTCCGCCAAAAACGGCCTGGAGTCCTACTCCTTCAACATGAAGTCCACCGTGGAGGACGAGAAGCTGAAGGGCAAGATCAGTGACGAGGACAAGCAGAAGATTCTCGACAAGTGCAACGAGGTCATCAGCTGGCTTGACAAGAACCAGGTACACACCTCACTCAGGTCTACATTCACTGTCTTTTGAACCAGATTAGGGTTGCAAAGGGGCGGAAAATTACCATGGGAAGTTAAACTGGGGAATTTTGAAAATATTCCAAATTGGAAACTTTCATGGAATTAAAGGAAATTATGGGAATTTACAGGAATTAACTGGGAATTTTGGGTAATTCATACAAATTGTTTCATATACAAACATAAAAATTTTGTTTCGTAATAAGCAATATGATTTGTATGTTCGTATTTTCGCTTAGCTTAGTATACAAAGCTAGCTAGCATGCTAGCGGGAATCCCATTCTCTGCCTATGGTTTACTAGCGTGCTAAACTAGCAACACTGAACTGCCCAAGATACACCCCACCACTCAACAACAAAATCCGATTGGTTGGAACATTTTTTCCCCATGCATATGAACACACCATAGGTTTCCTTTATGTCTAGCAGCCTATGCCGATTGCTGTGTGCATGTGATTGACATATGTGCAGGGTAGAAATTCGACTGAAATTGCATTAAATCAGGTTGTTTTATTAAACTGCAAGATGGGGTTTTGTCCATTACATTTAAGTTCCCTGTTATAGACTAACTTGCCATATTAAAAATTCCCAGTTTATTCCCATTAATTCCCGTTTATTCCTGTTAATTCCCATATATTCCCGTTAATTCCAATGGAAAGTTTCCAACTTTCCCGTAATTTTGCAACCCTAAACCAGATACATACAAGTTTGCTTGCTCACACTTAAAGCATACATAGAATGGAAAATGTTTTTTACCATTTTATTTACGAGTCTAATTATAGGGTTGTAGATGGAAACTTGGTTGTAAAACACACAAGCCCGTTCGTACTTAATACATAAAATATATTTTGGACAGCTGTGTGTGTGTGTGTGTGTTGTCTTGTAGCCATGCGTCTTGCGGTGTGTGTCTGTATGTTGTATGTACACATTTGAGCTTGATTGACAAGACATGCTTGTGTGTTCTCTGCAGAGTGCTGAGAAGGATGAGTTTGAGCACCAGCAGAAGGAGCTAGAGAAGGTGTGTAACCCAATCATCACCAAGCTGTACCAGGGTGCTGGCGGCATGCCCGAGGGGATGCCTGGTGGAATGCCCGGTGGCTTCGGGGGCGCAGGCGCTGCACCAGGAGGAGGGTCCTCCGGACCAACCATCGAGGAGGTCGACTAAGGCATTCCACGGCCAAACCACTCTCCCTATTGCTAACGCCAGCTCACACACACACACACACACACACACACTCTCACTCACTCACTCACTCACTCTCTCACAGACACACACACTCACACTCCAGTTTCCCCTCCCGCACCAATGGCAGGCGCATGTTTGTTTTGCGTGAGACCTTTTCCTGAAATGTGTTCTTTCATAAGCATTACTATCTAATTTTCCCAGTTTGTTAAAGCAATGCGTTCTGAAACTGCTCCACTGTAAAAGACTTTCACTGGAATCTGAGCGCCTGACAGGTCACTTATGCTCAGGTGGTTAAAATCACCCCATTTCCTTTTGTTCCATCTCCTTGGTATTTTCTTTATTTTTGAATTTTTTTATTTATTTATTTTTTTTTTTTTAAAGCATGGTTCTCCTTTTTAAGTTTTTATTTAATTTTGTTTTTATTTATCTTTTTTCCTCAGCACTTTGCCATGTCAATGTTTGTCTTCATCAAATAAATAATTTTGCTGTTTAAGCATGTGGCTCTGAATTTTATTTTATCGGTATGTTTAGGTAACTAGTGAGTCCGGTCTTCATATTTGCACGGATTTGTGTGCTTATTTGAGTGAAAGTAATGGCTGCTCAATAATGGCCAAAATCATAATCATGATTTATTTTGGTCAATATTCAGATCACTATTGATCAGGATTGCTAAATGATTTTCTAAACAAAAACAATTTAACTGAAAAACAAATGTAAAAAATAAACTGGTTACCACTGTAAAGCAAAAGAGAAATTATTATGCTGAATTTATTACTCAAGACAAAATGAGAGTATCGCTGCAAAACTAAGGCAAAAGAGAGTGCTTAATTTATTACACAAGAGAAAAAGAGTATCGCTGCAAAATAATTGTATCTCGATTATATTTTTATAATCGTTAGAAATCACAATTGAGATTGAATTTGAATTAATTCCATAGACCTAGATCACATGGACATGGTAATTATGGAATTTGATATCCCATTCTTCAGGCCTGGTAAAGGTGTGAATTTCAGTAAATTCGTTGCAAGCTTTGGGAACGTCATGATTTTGTTGTATGTCTAACAAAAATGTGTTATTGTAGTCTGGATAATGTGGCATTCTGCAAATTTCTGCAGTGTCATGATGGTTTCCACTTGAATTGACGTAGACAAACTAGCCTATTGGAAGAGGCATAAAAAAGGTTAAGTAATTTTCTTTCAATAGATAATGCCCATCCTGCAGGGAAAAGCATGCAGCTTTGTGTACTAGTATGGTAGGTCATGGAAATTTTGTGAAAGGTCCTTGAAGTCATGGAAAAGTTTTGACGTTGCTCATCAAAATGGATGGAAATCCTGGGGGACGGGTTGGGGTGGAAGTTTTTAAACTTCTAAAAATCTGCAGTACATTCACTAGAGAGCAGAAATGCTCATGTTTTTTTTTTTATCAGTATGTGTGAACTATGAAAGGGTGGAAAAAACCCTGAACATGTATCATATGAAATGACATTCCAGACAAGCAGAATGAAACATGTAATTTATTTGTTTTCAGTTCATGGTTTAGGTAGTTCACAGTAAATGGCAGTGCTGAAACTTGGATTGTGATGCGCTTGAGGGACCATCTGAGTGGAACTTCCTGGAGAGAACGTTGGGTTGGAACTCTTCTAGCGGGAGCCAGAGTTCCGTGGGCACTCGTGCATTCGGTAGGCACACATGTAGAAGATACCTGCAGGGGAGGAGCGGAGATTACAGTCTGAGTTATCCTAGTCTACACATCCATAAAAATGACTGCTGCTGCCACTCCCTATACAGTCAAGACCAGGCAGCTACCTCAGATGAATATAATACAACCCTTTCATGAAGCATTATGTAACAGCAATGTTACTGCATGTTAACGTGTCTGCGTTCTTCACCTGAGAAGAATGTCAGCACCACAGACACCCAGCCCATTATGTACGACCAGGAGAATCGCCAGTTCCCGTATCGTTTGCCATAGTAGTTGACTGTCACTCCTGTGTATACAGCCATGGCCAATAGCACGAAGAAGCCTGGACAGGGAGAACGATAAAGTTTAAAATCAGGACAGTGGCCGACTGAATATTGGGACCAAACAAAATATTTAGGCTCAGTTTTTATCTTGCGTCTCAGAGTCACAAGTGCAGGTTGTTGGTTCACATTGGTGGTGACCTTTCCAAATGAGTTTAATAATTGTGTTAAAGAACTGCTAGACAAAGAAGAGTGGAAAAAAAATATATAATAGACTACGAAAGAGAACTTATAACTTAGTTAAAAGTGATGCAAACATAACAGCAGAAAGTGTAGATATGAGCTGATTCTGGCATGTGGGAGACAGGCCTGAAGTTAGTCATGTGATACGAGCCTAAACTTAGTCATGTGACATGGGCCTAAAGTTAGTCATGTGACACGGGCATGACTTGGGCCCAGAAGTGTCCCGCATGTCTGCTGGCACTCACAGGAGATGAAGAAGAGGATTCCGGAAGCAAAGGTTTTGTCGAAGCCGTCGAATGAAGAGTAGTGTATGAAAGCCATGACCCCGATGACAATACCGAAGAAGCAGGCCAGGATGGAGAGGATCATGAAGGCCCTGGTGGCATCCCAGTAGGCTGAACAGACACACACATACACACACACACACACACACACACACACACACAGGGGAAAGCACAACAGAGGAGGTACCACTCAGAAGCCTAACTTATCAGTAATGCAGTTCAACATAGACACTTGTTTACTTGGCTAAATTGGCTCCATTCTCAATTCACTCTATTCAAGTACATGGTATTCACATGCTGTTATGTACAGTGCGTTAGAGTACACATACATACACAGTTCCATCAGTCTGTATAAATACACAGTTCCATCAGTGTGTGTATAGTGTGAATTGTGTGTGTGTGTGTATGTATGGCTTACATTTGCAGCAGTCTGTGTGTATGGTGCGTGTGTGTGTGTGTGTGTGTGTGCGCGTCCACACGCCTGGCTTACCTATACAGCCTGTGTGTGTGTGTGTAAGTGTGTGTGTGTGCATCTGGTTTACCTACGCTGTCTGTGTGTGTATGTGCATCTAGCTTACCTATGCTGTCTATGTGTACGGTGTAGTGTGTGTGTGTGTGTGTGTGTGTGTGTGCATCTGGCTTACATATACAGTCTGTTTGGATGGTGTGTGTGTGTGTGCATCTGGTTTACCTATGCTGTCTGTGTGTGTGTGTGTGTGTGCATCTAGCTTACCTATGCTGTCTGTGTGTATGGTGTATAGTGTGTGTGTGTGTGTGTATGTGTGTGTGTGTGTGTGTGTGTGTATTTGTGTGTACACATACGCACATGTCTGGCTTACCTATGCTGTCTGCGTGTATGGTGTATAGTGTGTGTGTGTATGTGTATGTGTACTGTCTGTGTGTGTGTGTGTACTTACCTATGCTGTCTGTGTGTATGGTGTATTGTGTGTGTGTGTGTGTGTGTGTGTGTGTCTGTGTACTTACCTATGCTGTCTGTGTGTATGGTGTATTGTGTGTGTGTGTATGTGTGTGTGTCTGTGTGTGTGTACTTACCTATGCTGTC
>NC_063204.1:13235125-13237625 GCF_017589495.1 Alosa alosa
GGGATTGCTGATGGTGGAGGGGGACGTCGGTGTGGAGCTCCGCAAAAGTTCCTGCAGTGTGAGTGTGTGTGTGTGTGTGTGTGTGTGTGTGTGTGTGTGTGTGTGTGTGTGTGTGTGTGTGTGTGTGTGTGTGTGTGTGTGTGTGTGTGTGTGTGTGTGTGTGTGTAAGTATCAGAAAAAACACAGCATAAAGTTTCCATTTAAAGAACAAATTAGCAATACAATGCACTACCACTGAAAAACCATTAATCAGTGAAGTTGATGAGTACCACACACTCTTAGATATTACCTCCCGTTGTCTTTAACTAACTTGACCTTTGAACTTTAGCTGTGCTATACTATATGTAGAGCAGCAGGGGGGGCTGTCTGACCTGTTGCAGGCGGAAGCTGCTCTGAGGGGCAGAGTAGAGGCCGGGCTCACGGTCGGGGTCAGGGAGGTCACTCCTCAGCATGTTGTCGCTGTGCATCTGCGTCTGCAAGCAGGTGATATAGCGCTGGCAGAAGTCCTTACACAGCTCACGCACCTTCTCCAGCTCCATCAGGTGGATACGCAACACCTGGATGGCTTTCACTACCTGAACAGACAAATACACACACACACACACACACACACACACACACACACACACACACACACACACAAAAAGGATTCAGTATCAGTAGCTCATTTTAATCTAGTGTATATATTTGTGTCTACTACCTCAATAGTAAACAAAAATAGTTGTTACGACTAACCGATAAGACAACTAAAATATAAACTTACAGTCACTTGTGCACTTCATAAAATGTGTCTTTACTTTAAACAAATAGCAATACTTTTACACCTCCACGCAATTACTTGTGTTCAATTGTCAACTACATTATTAAAAATTTTTCTCGATTGCTTTTCTCTTCATCACTTGCAAATGTAACACTTAATTTCAGTGGTTTCACACACTGTAAACACACTTTTTCAAAACACTGAAACATAGCTGTCATATAAAGAATCTGAATTCTATTGGATTAACTGAGTTGAACAAATGGGGAAATCACAGCCTTTAGATATTGCTTGCATAATTATGAATCTTTAATGTCTTTGAGCAAGTTCCATGCCCTTGCAGGCACTATGTGGTGCAGTTTGCACAAACAATTTTTTGGAGAAATGCTCTTACTGTTGTGCAAACCTGAATGATAATTCAAGAAAAGCACCAAAGTGACTGAGCAAGACTGTAATAACGTAAATCCACACCATCTGAAAGTGCTTCATTTCAGAGCAGACTCTTGGCCCCTTCACTTTAATGTTCTGGAACAAGCCTTGTGTCTCCATTGCAGAGGCCTGTGGTCTGATAGCTAAGGAATGGGGGATGGGAACAGGGTTCTGCTGAGTGCACAGCTTCTTCCTGTCCATTAAAACCCGGGCGCCGTGCCATCTCTCTGAACCTGGCACACGTCCTCTACCTCGCCAGCGTGCCAGCCTATAAACCACCCAGATGCCACCTTAATGACAGCACCGCTCACAGCGCTCCATTACACCACCACCCCCCCCACCCCCCACCAGCATTCTATTACCCCTCTCAGGGTAGTTAGTGATGCTGAGAGATAAGTGGGAGAGGAAGAGAGAGGGAGTGAGAGAGGAAGAGAGAGAGGGAAGGAGAGAGAGAGGGAGGGACAGAGAGCCATGGGGAAGAGAGAGAAGAAAAGTGGAGGAGAAAGGAGAAAGGAAATAGTTACACCTGAGCCCAAATTATTCATATCCATTTGGATTTATAGTGCATTTCTAGTTGACCACCACAACAAACCCAAGTCGCTATTTAGAGAGTATAGAGAGATTTGAGAAATATAGAGAGATCAAAGACATATATATATATATATATATATATATATATATATATATCAGACATATATATATTAGAGATATATATATATATATATATATATATCAGAAAGATCAGATAGATATATATATATATATATATATATATATATATATATATATCAAGATATATATATATATATAGAGACAGAAAGACAGATATAGAGATATATATATAGATATAGAGAGAGCATATAGAGATATTAGATATATATATATAGAGACAGAAAGAGAGAGAGAGAGATAGATATACAGACACAGATCAGAGATAGATATATAGATAGAGAGAGACAGAGAGATATATATATATATATATATAAAGACATCGATAGATATAGATATATAGAGAGAGATATATATATATATATAAAGCAAAAATGCCAACTGGTTGTCCAGCTCTGGGTCCTCGCTGAAGAAGGGCTTGTGTTCCTGTTCCTGCTGATGGACGAAGTTCTGGATGTCGACATCAAAGCTGGCTGAGGTGGCGCCATCTGACCCCTGAGTGGCTCGTTCACACTTCTCAAACAGCAGCCCCAGCAGAGAGAAGAGAGGGTGTCTGAGGAGAGAGGGAGGGAGGGAGGGAGGGAGAAAGAGAGAGACAGGGAGAGAGAGACAGAGAGATACCGTAAGAGAGAGCACAAAGAACAC